>NW_020949772.1:1236638-1241883 GCF_900497805.2 Vombatus ursinus
GTGTGTGTGTGTGTGTGTGTGTGTGTGTGTGTGTGTGTGTGTGCATGCATGCGTGTATGTGGGAGAGAGAGACAGAGACAGAAAGAGAGAGAGAGAGAGAGAGAGAGAGAGAGACCATCTTTCAAAGCCAGTAGGGAGCCTTCTCTGGCACATATTGTCTTGAAAAGCTTCCTAGACCTAGCACTGAGAGAGATAAGTACTTGTCCCAGGTCACACAGAACTTGAGAGATCTTGAACCCAGGTCTTCCTGGTTTCCCAGCGGGCTCTTTATATACCAGCTGCATCTTTTTCTTGATGAATTAATGCTGAATTGACCCAAATTAAGAGTGTGTTCATGAAGGGTGGGGTGGTAAATGTATTAGTGTGGAAAGGAGTATGATAAAGGGAGGGAGGGCATTTTAATGGAATGAAGGGCATTTTAAGAGACGAGGGGGTATATTAACAGGAGAGAGTTGAAAGTACATTAATGGCAGGAGGAAGCATCCTAAGGGAAGAGGGAGAGAAGAAAAGGCATATTAAGAGATGAGGTAGAGGATGCATTATTGGATGAAGGTGCATTAATAGGGAGAAGGAATATTAACGGAAGGAAGGTCATATTAGTGGGAGAGGGCATACTGATGGCAGCATGGGAGAATGCACATCATTGGGAAGAGAGGTATATTATTGTGGGGAGGTCTTAATGGGAAGAGGGTGTATTAATGGGGGAAGGGCATATTAATAAGGGAGGGCATAAGGCACATTAATGAGAAGGGGTAGGGTACACTATTGGAGGAGAGAAGAGCATATTATTAGGGGGCATGTTAATGGAAGGAGGGCATAAAGTACATTAAGTGCAATGGGGGTAAGGCCACATGGGGAGTGAGCACATCAATGGTAGAAGGGCATAAGGTATATTGACAGGAAGGGAAAGGTATATTATTGGAAGAAGAGGATGCATTAATAGGAGGAAGGCACATCAAAGGCAAGAGGGCATATGACACATTAATGAACAGAAGGGCGCACTTTTGGAAGGTGAAGGGGTGCATTAATGGGAAGACTATAGGAGGCAATGGGAGAAGGGTGCATTATTGGAGAGAAAGGATGCCTTCATTAATGGAGGGAGGGGGGAAAGGCACATCTATGCGCAGGGGGAAGGTGCATGAATGGGGAGAGAGCATATAAATGGGAGTAAGGGCATATTAATAGGGGAGGCCAGAAGGCACATTAATGGACAGGGAACGGTGCATTTTAAAGGGGGGGGTTAAAGGGAGAAAGGATACATGAGAGAGAGGGACTGGCCCCTCAATTGCAGGAAAGCACAAGGCACATTCATGCGCTGAGGCGAGGGGTCCTCAGTGGGGCTCCAGGGGCCCTCCCGAGCTCGGCCAGTTGAGAGCTGGGCCTCCTGGGCCCTGGGAACTGGGGCTTGTCCAGACTGAACCGGGCCGCGCATCCTCCTCCTCGTCTTTCTCCTCCCCCCTCCGGCCCCCGTGCCTCCCCGCACGTACCGGATCCGCGCGGCCGTCACGGCGTTGCCGGTGTGCGCTCGCAGCACGGCCAGGAAGAGGATTCGCATGGTGCCAGCCGGGGACACAAGCTGCCCTGGCCATGGACCGGCCTGGCCGAGGTTCCAGCTCCCAGCGCCGCCCCCGGCCCCAGTCCCGCCTCCAGCCAGGCCCCGCCCCCGCCCCTCGATAAGCCCCTCACCCAGCCTGCTCGGACCCCTCCTGTTACTAGGAGACAGTGCGCGGCGGGACCGAGGGGAGTGCGCGATCCCTCCCCAGGGTCTACCTCTGGCTCTGTGCGAGCCCCTCCATCTGAGGGTGCGGCCGGTACCAATGGGGAAGGCTGGGATGGGGGTGGGGGGGAGGTGAGGCTAAGGTAGGTGAACCGGGGATGCTCCCAGCTTATCCAGCATCTCCGAGAGCACGAGCGGCCCCTGGTGCCCGGACAAGACCAAATGAAAAAGAGAGGAGGGCAGTGGGGCATCTCTAGCCAACTTCTCTCCAGGTTCACCAGCATCCTTTGGCATTGCCCACCCCACTCCCCCGGATGTAATGTCTCCCTTCTGGAGTTTTTCGCTGCTCAGTTTCGGGCTCTCGTTTTCTTATGCTTACCTGTTTATGTCGGCCAATCAACAAGCTCCACCTTTGTGCCAGGCAGTGTGCTAAGAACTGAGGATACAAAGACCTAAGCTAAAGCCTCTGCCCCAAAGAAGAGTATAAACTCCTTAAGGACAAGGACAGCACTTTTTTTTTTTTTTTAATATCCTATCCTGGGAAGTTAGGACAATGCTCTGCATACAGTAGGCACTTAATAAATGTTTCAGAATCAGTTTTTCGGAGTTGGAAGGGAGCTAGGCGGTGATAGTAAGGGATTTACAAGTACAAGGTCATAGAACTGTCCTTGGTACTATCTCTGGGAACAGGCATGGTTAGAAACTGCTGGGGTATGCGGGAATCGTCTTGGGGGCAGTTGGAAACTGCTGGTTAGCGGGGTAGGAGCCCAGATTTTCCCAGGGGTTGACATTGGCATAGTGGATAGAGCCCTGGAGGTGGCGTCAGGAAGACTCCAGAGTTCAGATCCAGCCATATACACTCACTAACTGAGTGACTCTGGACAAGTCACTTACCCTCAATTACCCTGTTTGTAAAATGGAAATAAGATTACCTACCTCCCAGAGTCAATATTTATAAGATGCTTTATAAATCTTAAAATTCTATATAAATGTCAGCCATTCACTTCCTGGAACTTGAACAGGGAATCATTTAGCCTTAGTTTGAAGATTCCCACGAAGGGGTTGCCTGGTATATGAAGAGAATAGAGTGCTTGGAATCAGGAAGACTTGGGCTCAAATTTAACCTAGCACTTCCTAGTAGTATGATAATGTGTCTAATAGTGTGAATGACTTCCTAGCAAATCTTGTCACCCCCTCTGAACCTCAGTTTCCTCATCTCTGAAGGGAATAACAATGCCCATACCTACTTCACAGGGTTATTGTATCTCAAATGAGAAACAAATATATGTAAAGCCCTTTGCAAATCTTAAAACTGGAAATTTCATATTGTTCTTATTATTACTTCCCAGACAGCATATTCCATTTCTCAATAGCACTAACAATTGAATTGAATAGCCAATGTCAGATGCTTCCCTGGATTTGTGGCCAGTACCCCCATTTGAGGGAAAATTTAAGGCACAGAC
The DNA here is from genome assembly GCF_900497805.2 of Vombatus ursinus. Classification (NCBI taxonomy): domain Eukaryota; kingdom Metazoa; phylum Chordata; class Mammalia; order Diprotodontia; family Vombatidae; genus Vombatus; species Vombatus ursinus. The sequence goes on from NW_020949772.1 coordinate 1,239,819, forward strand.
ATAGAACTTAGAGCTGGAAAGGAACTTGATGTAGGCAGAAATCTGGATTCAAATTTGAATTTCCTTACTTGCTACCAGAGTGAACTTGAGCAAATCCCATAATATCTCAGAAGCTCAGGCTCTTCAGTAAAATAAAGCAAAGGAGATAAAAGTCAGAAACAGGGTGGGAAGAGGAAGTAAAGGAATGAATTCCATCCATTTCTAAATAAATGATCCAATCCAAATCCATACTTTACAGAAGATAGGATTTTGTTATTGTTGTTGTTGTTTTTGTGTGTGTATGTGTGTGACTTGGGGTTTTCTTGGCAAAGATACTGGTGTGGTTTGCCATTTCCTTCTCCAGCTTACATATGAGGAAACTGAGGCAAACAGGGTAGAGTGACTTGCCCAGGGTCATACAGCTAGTCTGAAGCCAGATTTGAACTGAGGAAGATGAGTCTTCCTGACTCCAGGCCCTGCATTCTATCCACTGTCCCACCTAGCTGCACAAGATAGAATTTAAAGCTGGTAGAAACCTTAGAATAAATCTAGTCCAGGGTGGGAAATTTGGCCTTGAGGCTGAAAGTTCTCCACCCCTAATCTAGTCCAATCCTGTCATTTTACTAAAGAGGGAGACTGAGGCCCAGAGAGGTGGAGACTTGCCTAAGGTCAATTGCATGAAGACTTAGTACAGGATTAAAACTTTTCATGACAAAACTTTAATATTTTGGGAAACAAGTGTGATGGAGTAATCTATAATAAAAATCCTGATTAGCAAAGGGATAAATTAATTTCCCACAACTGATAAAGTCTCAGGTCTTAATTCCCCAGAAAACTGTTTACCTCATCTTGTCTGGTAGTCTTTTTGAACTCCTCAACAAACACTGATTTAAGTTAGTTTGGCTCAACTGTATTTGTCTTTCTTCTCTATTGTCTAGAAACAAAGGTGATATAAAAACAAAAGAGTTGAAGAAAATGATAAAAGTTTTAAACATAAAAAAACTAATAGAAAAGGGGAAAGAAATATTGATTTCTCCTAACTTCATGGTCTTATGCAGGTTACTTCCCTTTTTAGACTTTAGTTTCCCTGTCTGTGAAATGAAGAGGTTGAACCATCAATCAGCCAATCAATCAATAAGAGTTTTGTAAGTGCTTACTCTGTGGTAGGCACTGTGCTAAGCAGGAGATACAGAGAAAAAAAAAGAAACAGTCCCTGTCCACAAGGGGCTTACATTTTAATGGGAGAAACAATATATCTGGATAGGTATGATCAAATCAGTCAATAGTTGAAGAAATTCATTCAGGCTGGATGGTCAATTATTGAAGTTTAAATACTTTGGCCACATAATGAGAAGACAAGACTCATTGGAAAAGACCCTGATGTTGGGAAAGATTGAAGACAGAAGGAGAAGGAGACCGAAAAGGATGAGATAGTGTCATAGAAGCAATGAACATGAACTTGGACAGACTTCAAGAGATAGTGGAGGATAGAAGGGCCTGGTGTGGTGTGGTCCAGTGTCATGAAGAGTCAGACAAGACCGAACAAAAACAACAGGTATGTCTACATAAGACATACATAAAGTGTAGCAATGAAAGGTAATCTTAGAAGAAGGGGTACTACCAGAAAAGGGGGGGGATGACCAGAAAAGGCCTCCTGAAAAAGTTAGTGTTTAAGCTGAGTCCTGAAGAAACCCAAGAATTCTAGTACTTAGTAGCTTTCATGAATTTGCTGTGTTAGAAGAAAAAAGTCTCCTCCCCCTCCCCTATGGCCAACCTCCTGATTGGGTGAGTTCAATGGGAAAAAAAGATGGTGGGATTGATAGTATATTAAAAACCTCTTTTCTAAAAACCTATTTAGAAATAAATATTTTTCTAGTCTAAAAGCCCTAGGCAGACTGGTCCCCTTCCCTTAGAAAGAAGGGTGATAAATTGAGAACAAAAAGGCCTTTCTTAGGGAAATTAATTAAGGGTAGCAATTAAATTTAGAACTAAGAGTACCTGGGTCTGCTTAAGATCATGACATATTAATATATTGCCTATATTTTAAAATTTTATAACATTTTCCTTCTTCAAGATTCCTATAAAT
>NW_020949772.1:1242283-1274167 GCF_900497805.2 Vombatus ursinus
GGTGGAGACTTGCCTAAGGTCAATTGCATGAAGACTTAGTACAGGATTAAAACTTTTCATGACAAAACTTTAATATTTTGGGAAACAAGTGTGATGGAGTAATCTATAATAAAAATCCTGATTAGCAAAGGGATAAATTAATTTCCCACAACTGATAAAGTCTTAGGTCTTAATTCCCCAGAAAACTGTTTACCTCATCTTGTCTGGTAGTCTTTTTGAACTCCTCAACAAACACTGATTTAAGTTAGTTTGGCTCAACTGTATTTGTCTTTCTTCTCTATTGTCTAGAAACAAAGGTGATATAAAAACAAAAGAGTTGAAGAAAATGATAAAAGTTTTAAACATAAAAAAACTAATAGAAAAGGGGAAAGAAATATTGATTTCTCCTAACTTCATGGTCTTATGCAGGTTACTTCCCTTTTTAGACTTTAGTTTCCCTGTCTGTGAAATGAAGAGGTTGAACCATCAATCAGCCAATCAATCAATAAGAGTTTTGTAAGTGCTTACTCTGTGGTAGGCACTGTGCTAAGCAGGAGATACAGAGAAAAAAAAAGAAACAGTCCCTGTCCACAAGGGGCTTACATTTTAATGGGAGAAACAATATATCTGGATAGGTATGATCAAATCAGTCAATAGTTGAAGAAATTCATTCAGGCTGGATGGTCAATTATTGAAGTTTAAATACTTTGGCCACATAATGAGAAGACAAGACTCATTGGAAAAGACCCTGATGTTGGGAAAGATTGAAGACAGAAGGAGAAGGAGACCGAAAAGGATGAGATAGTGTCATAGAAGCAATGAACATGAACTTGGACAGACTTCAAGAGATAGTGGAGGATAGAAGGGCCTGGTGTGGTGTGGTCCAGTGTCATGAAGAGTCAGACAAGACCGAACAAAAACAACAGGTATGTCTACATAAGACATACATAAAGTGTAGCAATGAAAGGTAATCTCAGAAGAAGGGGTACTACCAGAAAAGGGGGGGGATGACCAGAAAAGGCCTCCGGAAAAAGTTAGTGTTTAAGCTGAGTCCTGAAGAAACCCAAGAATTCTAGTACTTAGTAGCTTTCATGAATTTGCTGTGTTAGAAGAAAAAAGTCTCCTCCCCCTCCCCTATGGCCAACCTCCTGATTGGGTGAGTTCAATGGGAAAAAAAGATGGTGGGAATGATAGTATATTAAAAACCTCTTTTCTAAAAACCTATTTAGAAATAAATATTTTTCTAGTCTAAAAGCCCTAGGCAGACTGGTCCCCTTCCCTTAGAAAGAAGGGTGATAAATTGAGAACAAAAAGGCCTTTCTTAGGGAAATTAATTAAGGGTAGCAATTAAATTTAGAACTAAGAGTACCTGGGTCTGCTTAAGATCATGACATATTAATATATTGCCTATATTTTAAAATTTTATAACATTTTCCTTCTTCAAGATTCCTATAAATATTACCTCAAGCTCTTTTAGGGGAGGGCATGGGGGACACTATGCCAGTCTGGACATCTCTTTATGTATCTCTGTCACTATGCTGTCTCTGTCTCTCAATTTCTCTCTCTCTCTCTCTCTCTCTCTCTCTCTCTCTCTCTCTCTTTCTCTCTCTCAAATCTCTTTCTCTCTTCTCCTCTCCTCTCCTTTCTCTCCTCTCCTCTCCATCTCTCCGCTCTCTCTGTTCTGTCTCAGAAATGATATGGACATTCAGTCAATGTTTAAATTAAATAAAATTGTTTCTGGCAGACTTGTACCTAAAATGTAGAGCATTAATATTTTTTTCTTCAACCCAGCTTGGAATCCCAGATCTGCTACCTGAGCTATGTGACTCTGGGCAAGAAATTTCCCCTCTCTGAACCTCAACTGTAATTTTTCTCAACTGTAAAAATTAAGATATTGGACTAGGTGGGTTGTAAAGTTCCTACTGATTGTAATTCTATGGTCCTCATGATCCACACTTAGCCAGACTGTTCTTCAGATGACAGATATAGACAGCCTATGTTTGAGATATATTTGGAATTTTCCCATTTAGATAAGACTTACTTAACCATGACTTGGGCTCTGCTGGTAAAGGCTTTTAGACCTCTGGATCATCTTCAAATTGTCATGAAGCACAAATTAGGAGGGATTTTGTGGAGAAATATGTTCTAGTCAAATTGGCCTACTTTCTCTTCCCTGTACATTATATTCCATCTCCTATCCTGTGCCTTTGCATAGGCTGACCCCTATGCCAGGAATGCCCTCCCTCCTCACCTCCACCCCTTAGAATCCTTAGCTTCCTTCCAAACTCAGCTCAAATGCCATCTCCAATGTGGGGCCTTTCTTAATCCCACTCCTCCCCCATGATAAAGAGTACCCTCTTCCCTTTGGGTGGTAGGGGCCTCCAGATGCTCCAGTTTGCATTGTACTGGTTGAATCTAACCACAGAATTCTATGGAACTTCCTGAAAGAGCTCTATAATTGCTCAGTATGGCAACCTTGTGGAAAGACTTGGATAAGACTCACACAAGATGGACAGGCATGGCTGGGTTGTTTTCTGTGTTATTAATGGGAAGAGTCAAACCAATGAGATTACAGATCCATTTGGAGTACAATGGGGCCCTCCCCTCAACCCTAGTGGAATCAGGGGAGAATACTTACAAGGGGAGGTGAGAATTGGAGAGGAAGGGAGAAGAGCCCCATTATAATTTTATAGGAGAAATAAGCTTCAGTTGTATTGGGTGTGTTTTGTATTTACTTAGGTATCCCCCTTCCCCAACCAATCCCCCCACCAAAAAAAAGTAAGCTTTTTTGTCATTTATGCACCATGCCTAGTTCAGGGTCTTTAGTAGGCTCTTAATAAGTTCATGTTGATTGCTGAATGGATGAATAAAACTACAAGTAAATTCACATTTCTGCTGCAACTCAAGGTTTACAAATCACTTTTGTAAGTTTCCCCATGAAAGCTGTAGTCTAACTATTATTAATGGCCACTAGGTGGCGCAGTGGATGGAGCACTAGGCCTAGAGTCAGGAAAATCTGATTTCAGATCCATTCTCAGACACCTGGTTGGTTGTTATTCTTCAGTTCTCCGAGACGACCAAACTGACATCACTATGCTAGAGTCAAGTTACAGTGTGTCTGCCTGTGGCTGATCAGACCAATACGAGCTCAGAATGCTCTACCACAGGTAGGGCACAAATAGTCCATGTAAACATTTGGGGTGGATCCTCTGCATTTTCGCATCTCACGTTTCTTCTGAGCTACTTCAATTCTGCTTTGCTCAGAGAGCATGGCACCTACTCTGATTAGGGCACACAATGCTGGGTGGTCCTGTGCCAGTGTCTCCCATGTCACACAATAAATTCTAAAGTTATTAAGAGAAACCTTGAGAGTGTCCTTGTATCGATTCTTCTGACCACCACGTGAATGCTTGCCTGGTGTGAGTTCTCCATAAAATAGTCTTTTGGGCAAGCATATGTTTTGCATTCAAACAATGTGGCTAGCCCTTCAGAGCTACGCTCTCTGACATTCAGAGTTTGAATGCTTAGCAGTTTAGTTCTAGAAAGGATTTCAGTGCCTGGTACATTCTCCTGCCAAGGGATCTTCAGAATCTTCCTAAGACAATTCAAATGGAAGGGAGTGTTTCCTGGCATTGTGCTGGTATACTATCCAGGTTTCACAGGCATACAACAATGAGGTCAGCACAATGGCTCTGTAGACCTTCAGTCTGGTAGTCAGTCTCATACCTCTTGTCTACCACACTTTCCTTCGGAGCCTCCCAAACACTGAGCTAGCTCTGGCAATGAGTGCATCAACCTTATTATCAATGTGTACCTCCCTGGAAAGTACACTACCAAGGTAAGTGAATTTATCTACAGCTTTCAAAACTTCTCCATGTACAGATGGTGTGGTGGTGGCTGATGGAGCACCTGTGTTTCCTTGGTGTTAATTGTTAGGCAAAAATTAGCACAAGCAGTAGAGAATCAATCCATACTTTGTTGCATCTCAGCCTCAGAGGCTACATTGAGTACACAATCATCTGCAAACAGAAAGTCATGCACCAACATTCCCTCCACTTTGGTCTTGGTTTGTAGCCTTTTCAAGTTGAAGATTTACCATCAGTGCGGTAGCTGACCTTGAAGCCATATTTGTCCTCATCGAAGGCATTTGACAGCATGGCTGAAAACATCATGCTTCCCAACTGTATAACCAGGGACAAATCACTTAACTTTTGTCTGCCTCATTTTCCTCAATTGTAAAATGGGAATAATAATCACACCTATTTCACATAGTTGTGATATTTCTTGTGCAGGGGGTAGAATGGGGTTGGGGGAATGGGGTGGGGATGGTGACCAGCATCCATCAAGTGCCTACTGTGTGTCAGTCAGGGACCATCTCTAGTAGTCCTGACTACTAGACTCAGACCACTGAGTGTAGTATATATCTGACCACTGGACTCAGATGACTCCAGAGGAGAAAGTGAGGCTGGTTACTTTGCACAACCCTCCCTCAATTAAATCCAATTCACTTGCAAGTCATGGCATCACCTTCCTGATGTCATGGTCCTCTTCGAGAACAAAGGACAAACAACAACCTGTGAATAGTCTGTGCTGCCTCACTGGGGACCCAACTGGTCAGTTCCAGTTGGACAACACAGCTCCTTCCTTCCTTTTTTCCTTCTTCCTTCCTTCTTCCCTTCCCTTCCTTTTCCTTCCCATCTCTTCTTCTCCCCCTGTCTTCTTCCCTGTGATACACAGGATATCATATCCTTACCTGTGAGTGCTCTGCCCAAAGGAATGTAAATTTAGATGGCTAAAACCTAGCAAGATATCTTGGAGTTTACAGGCTAGATTTCTTTCTTGAAGACCACTCCTTAAACCTGATACACTCTAGCTCTCATTGATTGGACAACAATAGGTCCCAGCCCAAGCGCCACTTAGTGGTCATTGTTTAGGCACTGGTTTTTTTTTTTTTAATTAGGTAAAAGAGGCCATATCTTTTTTTTTTACATTTTTAACAGTATTTTATTTTTTCCAATTACATGTAAAGACAATTTTTAACATTCAATTTTTTCTAATTTTGGGTTCCAAATTTTCTTACTCCCTCCCTTCCTTCTCCCTAAAAAGGTAAGAATAGGTAAGAATTTTAAATAGGTTACATATATATGCAATCATATATTTCCATATTAGTTATGTTGCAAAGAAGAAACAGACAAAAAGGAAAAAGATACAAAAAACATAAAGAAAGTGAAAATAGTATGTGTGCTTTGGTCTTCATTCAGATTCCAACAATTCTTTCTCTAGATGTGGATAACATTTTCCATCCTGAGTCCTTGGGAATTGTCTTGGATCATTGTATTGCTGAAAAGAGCTAAGTTATTCATAGTTGATCATCACTCAACATCACATCTACTGGATACAATGTTCTCCTGGTTCTGCTCACTTCACATTGCATCAGTTCATGTAAGTCTTTCCATGTTTTTCCTAACAGAAGGCATTTATATTCAGTCTTTTTTTTCCAGAATTTTTAAAATTTATTTTGAATTATCAACAATCACTTCCATAAGCTTTTGAGTTTTAAATTTTTCTCCCCCTCCCTCCCCACTTCCCTCCCTAAGATGGCACACAATCTGATATAGGCTATACATATACATTCCTATGAAACATATTTTCACATTAGTGATGTTGTAAGTAAGAATTAGAACTAATAGGAGGAACCATCAGGAAGAGGAAACAAAACTCAACAGAAGAGAAAAAAAAAAAAGGCAAATAGTATGCTTCGATCTGCATTCAAACTCCATAGTTCTTTCTTTGGATGTGGATAGCATTTTCCATCATGAAAAAGAGGCCATTTCTTACCTATCTTTAAAGTTGCCTCAGTCAAAGTGAGAACTCAGAAAGACCTTAGCTTAGGCCAAGGTCTCCCACTGCACCTGGGGCCATCTCCAGTCATCTTGATCCATATCTGGCCATTGGACCCAGATGGCTCCAGAGGAAAAGGGGTGGTGGTGACTTTGCACAGCCCTCCCTCACTTAAATCCAATTCACTTGCAAGTCATGGCATCACCTTCCTCAGTCATGGTCCTCTTTGAGAACAAAAGACCAACAACAGCAACAATAACTATGTGACAGGCACTGTGCTAAGCACTTTACAAATATATCATTTGATCCTCATGACAACCCTGTGAGGTAAATACAATATTTTTTTATTCCCCATTCTATAGTTGAAGTAACTGAGGCAGACAGAAATTAAGTGATTTGCCCAGGGACATAAGTAGGAAGTGTCTAAAACTGGATTTGAACTCAGTTATTGAATATCTAGGTTATCTTGAATTGCCATCACATTTGAATTGTCCCCCTAACAAGATTATAAACTCTCTCTCCCAAATTCCTCCTTCTGGCTTCTCTGATTTCCTTCAGATCTTAGCTAAAAAGCATACCTTCTATTAAAAACCTTTCTCAGTTCCCCTTAATATTCATGCGGTCTCCTAAGATTATTTGCAATTGATTATACACATATGTGTGCATGCATACATACACACACACACACATATAAATGCATTTATATAGTATATGCATGTCTTCCAAATCACAGGAGGCACTTTGCTCTGGATGAAGGCTCAATCTTGTCTCCTTTTTCATAAGAGCATTACATATTATGGAGAATACCACCTGTAAGAGGGGGAAAGAAGCAAAAGCCTGTTTCTCATGGTGGTTTCAGGTTTCGCAATTGTTCCTGTTTCAAGGGTGTCTAAAATGTCTGGAGGTCTGACACCATGTTCACAAATGAGCAGATTTCCGTGGCTTGACTACACACACACAGAAATCTCTTCTTCCTCTTTTATAAAGCAGGCATCTGAAGTGAGAGTGACATTTTGATTCACTTCTTTCAAAAGTATAGAAATAATTACCAGATTTTCTTCACATCATTCTAAATCTACAACCAATACCAGAGAATCCTGAAATACTGGAGAAAAAAAAATAATTGGGAATGTGTATGATGGATTCACTTTCTTCATTACTCAGCATCTCAGTTTCAGAATTGTAAATTATCTTAGAGGCTACTTAGTCAGTTGATAAACAAGCATTTATTTATTAAGTGACTACTATGTTAGGCAGTGGGAATACATGATATAAATTAAACACTCCCTGCCCTCAAGAAATTTGCATTCTATAGGGAGAGATATATTATACAAATAAAAGTATGTGCACATGCATATATATAAATATATATGCATATGTGTGTATATGTATATATATATCCTTAAAAAACCAATAGCAATTCTATGTAATTACAATAAAACACAAGAAGCAATAATAGAAAAGAAAAATCTCATTTCAAATAACTACAAAATGCATAAAATATCTAGAGATCAACTTCCAAATGCACACCAATGATTGGTACAGATTCAATTACAAAATGCTTCTTAAAAAAAAAAATAAAGAACCTAAATAGCTGGGAGAATATTCAGTGCTCATGGCTAGACTGTGCCAATATAATGAAAATGACAATACTACCAAAATTAATTTGCACTTTTAATACTATGCCAATCAAATTATCAAGGAGATATTTACAGAACTTAATAAAATAATGACAAAATTAATTTGGAAAAACAAAAGTTTTAAAATATCAAGGGAAATGATGAAAAGAAGTAAGGTTGAAAGAAGAATAGCACTTCCAGACCTCAAACTGTATTATAAAGCAGCAGTCATCAAAACCATCTGGTACTGGTTAAAGAATAGAGAAATAGATCAGTGAAACAGGCTAGACAAGGGAAATTCAGAAACAATAGAACTACATAGCCCAGTGTTTGATAAAATGGAAAATATAAATTACCTAGGGAAAAACTCTTTCATTGATAAAAACTACTGGGAAAACAAGAAAACCGTCTGGCAGAAATCAGGCTTGGACCAACGCCGCACTTTATAATATATTCTAAATGAATATATGACTTTGATATTAAAGATTATACCACAAAAAAATTAGAAGAGAAACATCATAGACTTCTTACAACCATGGGCAAGAGATGTATTTCTAACCAATCAAGAGACAGACGCAATTACAAAAGATAAAACAGATAACATTTATTACTTGAAACTGAAAGGCTTCTGCACAAACATTAATTTATTTTGGATAAGAAGAGAAGTGGCCCATTGGGGGGGGAAAGTTTGTATAAAATTTCTCTGCTAATAGTTTGACATCTAAGATATAAAATGAATATACATATATATACATATGTGTATGTGTGTGTGTTTTGAGCCTAATCCACGCTCCCCTCTCCCCAGACTATAGTTTAAGGGAGATTATGCCCTTGAGGTGTTGGGGGGTAGGAAATGTTTGTATGTTTGTTGTTGCTATATCTGTGAAGTAAATATACTTTTGTAAATGTTAATCAATATTAAGTGGTTAAATGGAATTGTAGTGCTAGTCATTAGACTTCTAAAAATGGGGGAGGCATGGAAGACTTGGGGCTTGAGTGGATGTCAAAGGAAAGAGAAACCCCAAACCTCTCAGGATGCACAAGAACCCTGAAGGATCAAATGTAACAGGCCTGACCCTGACAAAGTGGGGCCAGAGTTAATACTATCTTATTGCATAAAAGATGATCCATAGAATGTAATGGAATACTATTATGCTATAAGAAATGATGAACAGGCTGACTTCAGAAAAACCTGGAAAGACTTGTATGGTCTGATGCTGAGTGATGTGAACAGAACCAAGAGAACATCGTACACAGTAACAGCCTTGTTGTGTGATGACTAATATTGATGGACTGAACCCTTCTCAGCAATAAAAGTATCTAAGACATATCCAAAGGCCTCATAATGGAAAATGCTATGCACATCCAGAGAAAGGACTATGGAGTTTGAACGCAGATCGAAGCATACTATTTGCTATTTTTTTTTCTCTTCTGTTGTATTTTGTTTCCTCTTTCTGGTGATTCCTCCTATTAGTTCTAATTCTTACTGAGAGCATCACTAATGTGAAAATATGTTTAATAGGAATGTATATGTATAGCCTATATCAGATTGCGGGCTGTCTTGGGGAGGGGAGTGGGGAGGGAGGGGGAGAAAAATTTAAAACTCAAAAGCTTATGGAAATGATTGTTGATAATTCAAAATAAATTAATAAAAAAAGATGACTCATAAATCAATCAATTGATCAAACCACTTATAAAATAAATACTAGGTAGTTTTAATGGGGGAGACACTAGAAATTTGGGAAATCAGGAATGACTTAATGTAGAAGATGGCTCTTGAGTTGTGCCTTGAAGGAAACTTGAAGAGAATCCCCTCTATGGCATTCCTAACCAAGGCTTGTTTGGCCTCTGCTTGAAGACCTCTACTTGAAGGAGAGCTCACTGACTCCAGAGGAAGCCCATTCCACTGCTAGATAGCTCTGAAGGTTAGCAAGCTTTTCCAGACATATCACCCTGCATCATCTAACTCAACCCTTTGCAATATCTACTTTCACCCTCTGGAGCCGAGGGGAACAATTCTGATTCCTTGACAACTCTTCAACTACTTGAACATAACTGTCATATTCCCTTGCCCCCAAGTCTTCTTTCTTCAGACTAAACATGCCCAGTGTCTTCCACCAGTCCTCATATGGGATGGTCTCCCATGCCTTCATAGAGAGATAGCACAGTACAGCTGACTTTAGAATCAGATAACCTGGCTCAAGTCCCATCTCAGTCACTAACTACCTCTGCAACCTTAAGCAAGTCACTTAATGTCTCTGGGCTTCAAGTTCCTCATCTGTAAAATAAGTGAGTTGCACAGGATAGTCACTCACATCCCTTCCATCTCTAAATGTCTGTTCCTATCCTCTTAATCAATGTTCTGTTGATCCACTTCAGTTGTCAACATCCTTCCTACCATGTGCTGCTCAGGTCTGACAGTCTGGCCAAAGTAGGACTGTGGCTTTCCTCATGCTGGATGCTTTATCTTTATTAATGAAATTAATGAAAATTGTGATACCATTTTGGTTTCCATGTCATACTGATGACTCATATTGATTTTATAACCAAATTAAAACTTCCATATCTCTTTCATAGGAGCTATTCTCTAGCCTTGCCTTATCCCAACTGTAGTTTTCTCCCAGACATTCAGTCATGTCTAACTCTTCATGACCTCTGACTCTTCGTGACCTCAGGGACTATAGCATGTCAGGCCCTTCTATCTTCCATATCTCTGTTTTTTTGTTGGTTTGTTTGTTTTTTTGTTTGTGTTTTTTTGTGTTTTTTTGTTTTTTGTTTTTTGTTGTTTTTGTTTTGTTTTGTTTTGTTTTTTTGGTGAGGCATTTGAGAGTTAAGTGATTTGCCCAGGGTCACACAGCTAGTAAGTGTCAAGTATCTGGTCTAAGACTCAGGTCCTCCTGACTCCAGGGCCAGTGTTCTATCCACTGTGCCACCTAGCTTCCCCTCCACTCTCTCTTGAAGTCTGTCCAAGTTCATGTTCATTGTTTCTATGACATTATCTATCCATCTCATCCTCTGCCATCCCTTCTCCTTTTGCCTTAAATCTTTCTCAACATCAGGGACTTTTCTAATGAGTCCTATCTTCTCATTATGTGGTCAAAGTGTTTAAGCTTCAGCTTCAGCATTTGACTTTCCAGTGAATAAATAGTCTGAATTAATTTCTTTAAGTCTTGGCCCTGCTGAACAAAGGACTCTCAAAAATCTCCAACACCATAATTTGAAAGTGTTAATTCTGTGGAGCTCAACTCTCCTTATAGTTCAACTCTCACAACCATATATTGCTACAGGAAAAACCATAGTTTTGACTTTGGCAAGGTGTTGTCTCTGCTTTTTAGAATGTTGTCCAGATTTGCCATAGCTTTCCTTCCAAGGAGCAAGCGTCTTTTAATTTCATGACTGCAGTTACCAACTGCAGTGATCTTTGAGTTTAAGAATATAAAATTTGACACTGCTTCCATTTCTTCTCCCTCTATTTGCCACCAGGTGATGGGACCAGTTGCCAACCATACATTGGCTTTCTGTTCCTCTAGGATAAAATACAATTTCTTTGTTTGGCATTTAGAGCCCTGAACTATCTGGCTTTAGTCAACTTTGCCAGATTTATTTCATGTCACTATACCCCTCACAAAATCTTTATAAGTCATTATATATTACACCCTTTTCCTGAACTCTATGCTCTAACCAAACTGTTATTCCCTTTTTTCTTTCATGTACAGCATCCCATCTCTCACATCCCACCACCATGCCTTGTACTGACTGTCTCCCAATCCAAGAAGATACTACCTCCTCATTCTCCTCATCTCAGAGCATCCTTCAGTATTTTAAAGATACTTCTTTCAATACAAAGCCTTTCTGAATTCCCTCTGATTGTTAGTATTCTCCCTCCCTAACTACCTTGTATTTGTTTTGTGTTTATTGTGTAAATATTTATTGTGGATATAAATATACTTGAACTTGCTGTCTCCTTGAGAGGAGGGAAGATTTTTCTTTCTTTCTTTTTCTTTCTTTCCTTCTTTCCTTTCTTTCTTTCCTTCTTTCTTTCCTTCCTTCCTTCTTTCTTTCTTTCTGTCCCTAGTACCTGGCTCCTAGTAGGTGCTTAAAAAACCCTTATTGATTGACCCACAACATTCTGTATCCCATGTCTGCCTTCATACAGATTGTTTTTCTGGAACATAAGCTTAGCTTTCTTCAAGACTCAACTCAAGTTCAACCTACTAAATGAAGCCTTTCCTATTGCTTCCATTTATTAATACTCTTCCTCCAATGAAATTAGTATTAGCCTCTGGAAAATCCCTCTCCCTCTGTGGCCCCTTGCTCCTACTGGTGAGTTCTTCTCAGAACCTTCATTTTGAGGAAGTATCAGGCAAGTCTTGTTCACTCCTTCACTCCTCCCTTGGCTCTACTCATGACTCTCCAGATTTTTCCACCAAACCCCTGTATGGGTACCTTCTATCTCTCCCCCCACCCCACACAAACACATATACCCTTTATCTCCCAGGTAAGTGTTATCTTTCCTCATTAGAATATAAGATCCTTGAGGGCAGGAATTGTCTTTCTTTTTCCTTGTATTTGTATTTCCATCACTTACACAGTGTCTGCCACATAGTAAGTGCTTAATAAATGTTCTATCTATTTCTCTATCTACCCATCCACCCATCCATCTATCTTTCTATCTCCCCATCCATCCATCCACCCATTCATCTGTCCATCCATCCATCCATCCATCTATCTATCCATCTATCTATCTATCCATCTAGTTACTTGTATAACTACCAGATAGTGATGCCAGCCCATTAATAAAAGGATTTGTTCTGTAATACTTGCTAGAAGGCCACATATGGCCTTGAGGCTGCAGCTTTCCACCCATGGTTCAGACAATGCCAGTTTTCACTTAATGTTCAACTCCCAGTATTTTACATGAAAATATAGAAATTCTGAGCCTTGAGCTCCTCTTTGATATGAAGACATGGACATGAGGTTCAATGGACTCGTGAGAAAAGACAAACCCCTCAAGGCAGTGCTTTTCTAAGTCTCAGCTCCCTTGTTTATTGTAAGGACCTCTGAGTAGACTGATTAATAGATTGACTGACTGATTGACTTGTCAAGGCTTGACAAGCCTTCTTCTTGGCTCAGGTATCATGGAGAACCATGGGTAGACCCAATGCCTGGTCCTGGACTATCCTTTCACCACCATACCATCTCTCTGATCTTTACTATAGCACCTTTCCCTTGTGGGTATATCTCACATCTGGGAACTCCCTTTTCCCCTCCTCCCCAAGAAGTAACCACATTTAGACCTCACTTCCTCTTCCCCTAACTTTCTAGCTATAGAATAAGCTTTAGGAGGAAGAAAGTTGTTACAATTACCTTTGTACTTACAGTATCTCCTAAGGAGAATGTAAGCTTCGAGAGGTCCAGAACAGCTTCACATTGTTTTTTGTAACCCTACCATTTAACACAATACCTTGCATGTTTTGTTATTGTCCAGTCATTTCATTTCTTTCCTACTCTTCATGACTCCATCTGGGGTTTTCTTGGAAAAGGAACTGGAGTAGTTTGCCATTTCCTTCTACAGCCCATCTTATAGATGAGGGGCTGAGGAAAATAGGGTGAAGTGACTTGCCCAGGGTCACCCAGCTAGTAAGTGTCTGAGGCTGGACTGGAACTCAAGAAGATGAATCTTCCTGTCTCCAGGCCCAGCACCATATCCACTGCACCACCTCGCCTCTCCTGCTTCCAGGACATGCTTAATAAATACATGATGAATTGAATTGAGTGGAAGAACAGATGAATTCAGTTTCTAAGTAAGACGCTGGTTGGAAACCTGACTTTACCAATGAATGCCTCCATCACCTGGGTCAAGTCACTTTTTTCCTCTATGCCTTAGTTGCCTTAACTTTAAAATTCAGCCTATGGCTTCCCTTCTCCAGGGCTGAACTAGACAGCCTCTAAGGTCCCTCCCAGATCTAAGTCTGTGATCCCATGATCTTGCGATCACTTCGAACAGAGAAGGTAAGGAACTCTTCCTGGAGGACCCAGCATTCCAGCAGGGCCTCCAGGGGCATGTAAGCAGACACAGTAATTCAAAGGGTAGGTTGTTTGACTTCTCTAGGACTCAGTTTCTAGCTTCAGTGTTGGACACATCCTTTTAAAAGATGTTCAGAAGGGGTAGCTAGATGGTGCAGTGGATAGAGCTCTGACCTTGGAGTCAGGAGGACCTGAGTTCAAATTCAGCCTCAAACACTAGACACTTACTAGCGGTGTGACCCTGGGCAAGTCACTTAACCCCGATTGCCTTGCTGGAAAAAAACAACAACAACAACAACACTAAAATCTGTTTGGAAGCACTCCCCTTTTGTTTCTCCCTTTTTCACCTTTGCGGAGGTCTCCTCTCCCTAGCACAGTGTACTGAGTGCTGGTCCTGGAATCAGGAAGACCTGAGTTCAAATCCAGCCTCAGACACTCGCTAGCTGTGTGACCCTGGACAAGTCACTTAACCCATTTGCCTCAGTTCCTCATCTGTAAATGAGCTGGAGAAGGAAATAGCAAACCACTCCAGTATCTTTGCCAAGAAAACCCCAGGTGGGGTCAGGAAGAGTCAGACATTACTGAAATGACTGAACAGCAATTAGCAGTTGGAGGAGATCAAGAAAAGCTTTGTATATAAGGTAGTACTTTAGCCACATCTTGAAGAAAGACAGAGATGCAATGATGTAGAAGGAAGCATATTTCAGGCATGACAGACAGTCAGTATAAAGGAAAGAAGACAGAAAACAGTGTATGTGAGGAACAGAGTGAAGCCTGGTTTGGCCAATGCCACATAGGTCTGCATTGTCATAGAGTAAAACAATTTTTTTTTTAAAGTTTTTTATCCTTTCTTTGTATTCTCAAAGCTTGCACAGTTCCTGGTACATAATAAGCACTTAATAAATGGTTGTTGACCGACTGAAGGTTAACTCATTAAATCTGGGTTAGCAGCAAGTGAAGAGGGACAAGAAGGGAACGATCATTTATTAAGTATCTATCATGTGCCAGTCCCTGAGCTAAGCTCTTTACAAATATGGCTTCATTTGTAGGAGATCCCCCTTCAAGGGGTTTTAGAAGAAAGAGCCTGAGTAGGGATATGTATTTCCAGGGTAGTACCTAGGCCCACATAGAAGAGAACTAGGGGAATAAATGGAGCCTTTCACTAGCCAGTCAGCAAGCATTTACTAAGCATCTTCTATGTGCTAGGCATTGTGCTAAGCCCTGGGGATACAAAGAATGTTTTTTGTTCTTGTTCAGTCATTTAGTCACGTCCTACTCTCCATAACCCAATTTTGGGGGTTTTCTTGTCAAAGATACTAGAGTGGTTTGCCATTTCCTTCTCCAGCTCATTTTCCAGATGAGGAACTGAGGTAAACAGGATTAAAGAACTTGGGCAGGGTCACACAACTAGTGTCTGAGGTCAGATTTGATCTCATGAAGATGAGTCTTCCTGATTCCAAGCCTAATGTTCTATCCATTGTGCTCCTTAGCTGCCCGGGGGATACAAAGAAAGCCCTCCCCCCAAACAAACAAACAAACAAACAAACACAAAACAGGCAAAGAGTCCCTACCTACAGTCAAGAATCTCCCACCACTACTGAATTTGTTCAGCAAAAATATTGTTGTTGTTCAGTCATTTCAGACTTTTTGTGACCCTATTTGGCATTTTCTTGTCAAAGATACTGAAGTGTTATTTCCCTTTCCAGCTCATTTTACAGATGAGGAAACTGAAGCAAACAGGATTAAGTGACTTGCCCAGGGTCACACGGCCCATAAGTGTCCGAAGCCAGATTTGAACTCAGATAGAGGGGTCTACTGGACTCCAAACCAGGTGTTCTATCCACTGTGTCACCTAGCTGTCCCTCAGTTAAGATAGCTGCTGCTTACTAAAGACAACCTGGTGAGAATCTTGATCAGGAGTATCTCTAAAGATAGCAGCAAAGGCTTTAGCAAAAGGTGTTCTCCTTTTTTCTGGTGTAGACAGAATACCCATTCAATGAAGTCATGAGCTATTCCAGATATTTGTGGTTTTTGTGAATCATTTCTCCCAAAAAAGGAAGTGCTCACCAAGAGATGTACCATAGGCCATCAAGTGGAAAGAGATCATAATCTTTAGGAGTGAAAGATAAACAGAAAGGTGGGGATTTATCAGACAAGCAGTCACAAAATCTCAAAATTGGAAGGGACCTCAATGGCCATCTGGTTTAACCCCTAACTCAACAAAGATTTCCTTCCCAACATGCCCACAAAAAGTGGTCGTTCAGCCCTTGTTTGAAGACTTCCAATGAGAAGGAATTCACTACTTCTGAAGGCAACCATTCTACTTTGGGATAGCTTCATTAAGTCAGAAAGCCTATTTTTCTCTTTCTTTCTTTCTTTCTTTCTTTCTTTTATTTGACTCTTCTTGTACAAAATGATTAATATGGAATATTAGTGTTATATGGAATAATTATACATGATTGCACATGTATAACCTATATCATATTGCTTACCATCTCAGGGAAGGGAGAGGGTAGGGAGAGAGGGAGGGAGGAATAAAATTGGAACTCAGAACTTTAAAAAAATGTTAAAAATTATGTTAACATGTAATTGGGGGGAAATAAAATTATATATATATATTTTTTCAGAAAACTAAAAGGGAATAGAGTGGAGAAGGGGACAAGACTCCCATTCAGGGAGCATAATAGTGAAAAGTCCAGAGAGTCAGGAATAAATCCTAAAGAGGAATGAAAAAAGAAAAGTCAACAAACATTTATTAAATACAATATATTCCAGGCTCTATGCTCAACTCTGGGAATACAAAGAAAGGCAAAAACAGGGTTCCCGCCCTCCAGGAGCTCACATTCTAATTGGAGAAACAACATACAAATAACTAATGTATGTACAAGATATATGTACACAAAGTAAATGTGAATTAATCTCAGAGGGAAGACACTAGCACTGAGGGCAACTGGGAAAGGATTCTTGCAGAAGGTAAGATTTGAGCAGAATCTTGAAGGAAGCCAGGGAAGCCAGGAGGCGGCACTGAGGAGATAGAACATTCCAGGCATATTGATAGCCAGTGAAAATGCACAATCAGGAGATGAGGTGGTGGCCCCCTCCCCAGCTCCCACCAATTGCTCCTGGTTGTACCCTCTGAGACAAAGCAAAACAAATCTATTTCGTCTGTCATGAGATAGCCTTTCAAAAACTGAAACCCCAGGTACCATCGCCCACCTTGGGCTTAGAGTCTCAGAATTTCTAAGCTGAAAGGGAGCTGGGAGGTTGGTCTACTCCAACCTGTAGGAGATTCCCTTCTAAAAACTCCCTAACAAGTGGTCATTTGACCTTTACTTGAAGATTTCCATTGCCTCTAAGATAAAATCAAAATTCCTCTGCTTGACATTCAGAGTCAAATGAGCAAATTTCAGTGGCTTGACAACTCATAGCCAGAAGTGGCTTCTTCCTCTTTTCTAAGGCATCTGAGAAGTTCCTTTCAAATCAGATTATTTCCATGATAGCTTTAATTGTTAGGGAGTCTTTCCTATTATCAAACCTAAATATGCCCCTTATCAGTTTCTACCCATTGCTCTATTCTTTAGGGTCAAACAGAACATGAATATCCTTTAAAAAAAAAACAAAGAAAAAACAAAACAAAACAAAAAAAAACAACCAATCAACCTGGTTCCCACAATTGAACATAACATTATAGATATCATCTGACCAGTGAGGAATATGATGGGCCTTTTTGTGATCTGTGACTTCAGTCGAAGATTGCATTAGCTTTTCTTTAGCAGCCAATGTCCCATGGTTGGCTCATCTTGGGCTCATAATCAGCTGAACCCCACCAGATCTTTTCACAGAAACTACTATCAGGCCAAATAATTCAGAAAGTTAAATCAGCTAGCTACCTGAACCACCAATTCCTGAGCTAATACTCTTTTTACAATTTCTTTTAAGGCATTATAGATAAAATAAATTTTGTATTATTTATGCCACGGTTGCCTCACGCACTGTGGGTAATTGGAGGCTCATTGAACATTTCTCACTTTCATCATATTTGCAGTGGAAGGGGTGCTGGGTAATCAGAAGACCTGGGTTTCAAACCTGGCTCTGCTACTTATTATCTGTGTCACCTTGGTCGAGACCCTTAATTTCTCTGGTCTTCAATGTCCTCCTCCATAAAATGAAGGGGTTGGACTCAAAGGTCCCTTCAAGTTCTAAATCTAAGATCGTCTGAAGTCTGATCCTTTTCCTACATGATAGTCCTAGAAATATCTGAAAACACCTAGAAATACCTGAAGGGAGAATTCATGTCTCCCTTGCTACATCCTCTTCCCCCTTCCATGGGTTCTCTCATTTAGGTTAAAAATCCTCAATTCTTTCAATCGTCCCTAATATGTCATGATCTTAGTACAGTTCTTGGTATGTAGAAAGAATCTAACAAATGTTTTTCATTTCTTTTTGCATCAATTCTTCATCTTAAGACTCTTTACCATCTTGGAGCTCCTCTTCTGTATGCTGTCCATACAGAAATACAGATACATAGAGACACAACATTTCACTTCATCATCATCCTCATCCTCATAACTAGCATTTAAATTGCACTTTACGTTTTGCAAAATATTATTATATTTTATTCTCACAGCAACCTTAGGAAGTAGGTGCTATTATTATCCTTTTTGAGATGGAGGTTGAGTGACTTGCCCAAGGTCATGCAGCTAGTAAGTTTCTGAAGCAGGATTTGAACTTCTTCCTGATTCCACATTCAGTGCTTTATCCATTGTGCCAGAATGCATTTTCCCACAGGAAATGTCATAAATGAGGAGAGTCCTAGGCTAGCCCACAAAAGTTCAAGTCAACTCAAGAAATATCTATAAAGCATCTACTATGTGCCAGTCACGTAACAGTTAATATTATTATGCCATAAGAAATCATGAATGGGAAGAATTCAGAAAAACTTTTGGAAGACATATGAACAGATCCAGAGAAAAGTATGCAGAACCCAGAGAACAATATGATGACCCATTAGACTAGGAACTCCTTGAGAGCAGAGACTGGTTTTCAGTTTTCTTTGTGTCTCTGGCCAGCACTTAATACGTATATGTTGACTTACCTTGACCCCAACAATTAAAATATAGTGAAAGAAAGCAGAACTCTGATCAATGCAGTGACCAGGCTTGATTTCCATGGACTGACAATGAAACATACTTTCCTCCTTTCAACATAGGGGTGGTGGCTTCTAGGTATGAAATGACTCTTTGTTTGTTTACTTAACTGCCCTTTTGCTATGGAAACAGTTGCTATGGGGAGGAGTGATATTGGGAATTGATAGTGGTATAATATAGAATGTATCAGTAAAACATCTTTAAAAAGTTACTGTGTCTGAGGATAGCTAGATGGCAACGTGGATGAAGGAGTGGCTCTGGAGTGAGGAGGACCTAAGTTCAAATCTGGTCTTAGACACTTACTAGCTGTGTGACCCTGGGCAAGTCACTTAACACTGATTGTCTCTCTCCAACCCCCAACCCCTCCCCGCCAAAAAAAAGTTACTAAAAAATTCGTTGTCTTATGACCAATGCCAGGGTTAAGCTTGCTGACATTTAAATTCACATCTAGGTCTAAATTTATGATCCTATGGCCTTCTGAAAATGGAGCTGGGCAGGTTCTCAGACAACAGACACTGTTTCCCTATACTTGAAACCCTGCTGGCATGACCCTTCTAGTGGGATTTCCACACCACAAGGAGGCATCAAAAGAGGATTTTGGTGGCCAATTTCTCACATAACAGCTGTAAAATGTGTATAAAGTAAAATTGTTTTTCCCCCCTGTAAGCAGTACATGTTTGCTTGGGATCTTTCGCTTGTTTGAGGTTGCAGAGAAAAACGGCACTTTTTTTTCTATCTTGTGTAAAAAGGATGCCATTTGCCAGAGAGAGCAATGCAGCATACTGACTTTAGCGATGTCTAGGTGATAAAACCCCATCCCTTGGCATCTTTCATATGTGGGTTTTACTTTTATAACATTAATAAGTGAAACACTGTACTCCTTTATTGCTATCAGGATTTTCAGTCTCTGAATCATCAATCCTTCCCATAGCGCTGACTGTAAACTACAAATGCATTTGCGTGTGTGTGATAAGGAAAACTCTGAAGGAAAAAAAAAAAGATATATACAGAATTGTACTTTATAGGTGAGGGTTCCAACAAGCTATTTCTTATCATAACTTGAATTCCACATGACTAGAAACTGGCCCATATACCAATGTAGCAATAGTGGGATATTGAACCTTTTCTTCCTCTGTTTCTTATGTGAGTAATTGGACAAAATACTGTGTCCACACCCCACCCCCCCACACATACCTCCAGGGATATTTTGGGTGAGTTGGTTCAGGGGTGGGGAACCTGTGACCTCGAGGCCACATGTGGCCTTCTAGGTCCTCGGGTGCGATCTTTTGACTGAGTCCCAGTTTTACAGAACAAATCCTTTTATTAAGGGGATTTGCTCTGTGAAATTTGAATTCAGTCAAAGGGCCACTCTTGAGGACCTAGAGGGCCACATGTGGCCTCAAGGCTGCAGGTTCCCCACCCCTGGGTTGGATAATGAGGAAAGACTAAAGAAGATGGGAGTAATGGAGGACCTAAACACAGAAAAAAGTAGCAGTAAGAGAAGAGGACTCTGGAGGCAGAGAGCTGGGAAGGTTTGCCCTCATCTTGTATCAGAGAGATGACTTGGAAAGATTGATGAATTCTGGATGTCTCATGGAAGAGAGAGTAAACTTGATCTCTTTGGTCCTCAGAGACAGCTCTAGGAGGAAAGAGTGGAATGGTTAAGAAGCAAATTGAAGTTAAACCTACTAGATTTAGCGAAAAGTAAGTGGGCTACCTAGAAGGAGGGCAGGTTCCTATTCATAGGAGGTCTTTGAGTGGGAGGCCAGATCACCACTTTTGAGGTGTGTTGTAATGGAGATTCTTATGCATTCATTGATCCATTCATTCCAAAAAGCATTTATTAAACACCTACTGTGTATAGGATGCTGATAATACAAACACAAAAATAGAAATACTTTCTGCCCTCAAGGAACTTACTTTCTTTTTTTTAAAAAATTAATTTATTTTGAATTATCAACAATCCCTTCCATAAGCTTCTGAGCTTCAAATTTTTCTCCCTTTCCCTCCCCACTTCCCTCCCCAAGATGGTGCACAGTCTGATATAGGTATACATATACATTCCTATCAAACATATTTTCACATTAGTGATGTTGTAAGTAAGAATTAGAACCAATAGGAGGAATCATCAGAAAGAGGAAACAAAACACAACAGAAGAAAAAAAATAGCAAATTGTATGCTTCGATCTGCGTTCAAACTCCATAGTTAATTTCTTCTTTGTGGATAGCATTTTCCATCATGAGGCCTTTGGAGATGTCTCAGATCCTTGCATTGCTGAGAAGGGTTAAGTCTATCAATATTAGTAATCGCACAACATGGCTGTTACTGTATACAACGTTCTCCTGGTTCTGCTCACTTCATTCAGCATCAGACCATACAGGTCTTTCCAGGTTTTTCTGAAGTCAGCCTGTTCGTCATTTCTTATAGCACAATAGTATTCCATTACATTCATATACCACAACTTGTTCAGCTATTCCCCAATTGATGGGCATCCTCTCAATTTCCAATTCTTTGCCACCACAAAAAGAGCTGCTATAAATATTTTTTTACATATGGGTCCTTTTCCCATTTGTATGACCTCTCTGGGTTACAGCCCTAGAAGTGCCATTGTTGGGTCAAAGGGTATGCACATTTTTATAGCCCTTCAGGCATAGGAAAGAACTTACATTCTACTATGGACATAGGTCATTGAATGACAGGATCATAAATCTAACACTAGAAAGGACCTTAGAGCACATTTGTCCTACTCTTTCATTTTACTGATGAGAAAAGTGAGTCCTAGAGAGATTCTGTGATTTGCCCGAGGTTATACAGGTAGTAAGGATCGGAAGCAGGTTTTGAGACCGAGGCCTCTTAACTCCAGATTCAGGGCTCCAGTGTGTCATACCCTCACTTAAGGTAGAGGCAGAATGTCTTCTTGTCATGTATGTTATACTGGGGTAGCTCAAATTCAATGCTGGAAAAAATGACTTTCCCTCTCCCACCCTACTCCCACCATTCTGAGATTCTATAACACAAGAGAAACCTGTTTCATCCTGGCCTGAGAACCTGGGGCCACGTTGGTCTCAAGACCAGTCTTGGATGCTAGATTTATTTTGAGTTAGAAGGGACCTCATAGGCCATCTAGTGCAACTCTACATATACAAACACAAACACACACACACACACACACACACACACACAAGTGCTTGCTTCATTTTTATAGATGAGAAAATTGAGATTGCAATGTTGTGGGCTAGTATACTGAGGCTCCTTGAGTTAGCTACATCTCCCTGCCCCATTAAGCCTCCTTACTCTTCTCCCACACCACCACCACCAAGCAAGGATGATGTGAGCCAGGAAGCTATACACGAGTTCCAAAGCAATTTGAGTTAACTTTGCCCTAAGAGTCTCTAAATATAGTTTTAGTAAAGTAATTGTTTTTTCTGTATATTTAGGCTATGAGTAACTCATCGCAAGACATGTGGGAACCCCTCCCAGGAAAGTGACTTGTCCATAGTAAATAACAGAAGTGGAATTTGGGCCATTTGAACCTGGAAGCCCCTCTGTCAGACAAGCCCTTCTCTGAACTCTAAGTCACTTTTAGATTTTGCATATATCTTTGGAATTAATATAATAATTTAATTATTTCTATTTTGTTTTGCTTTCAAAATAAAACTTGCTTCTCTTTTTATTTTCATTTGTGATTTTCTAAGTCACAATATATGGGGGCAGCTATGTGGCACAGTGGGTACAATGTCAGGCCTAGAATCAGGAAGAATCATCTTCTTGACTTCAAATCTGACCTCACGCACTTACTAGCTGTGTAACCTTGGGCAAGTCACTTAACCCTGTTTGCCTCAATTTCCTTCTCTGTAAAATGAACTGGAGAAGGAATGGAAAATCACTCCAGTATCTTTGCTAGGAAAGCCCCGTATGAGGTCACAAACAGTTGAACACAATTGAAAAAGGACTGGACAACAAGTCAACATTTGACCCCTAGGGATCATTTATATTTGAGCGTGAAACCACCGGTCTAGATAATTCACAAAACAACAAATCAAGCCCTGATGTGTTGTGTTTGCAGATTTCTGAAGTGTAAATGCTCACACCCAATAAGAGCAGGCTCCAGCTTGCTTCTGGCTCTGTCTCTTCTTTAATTTTCTTCTTGCACATAACATAGCTAAATTAATCTCCTTAAAAAAATAAGAAAATAAAAATAAAATAAGTTAATCTCCTTTTTGTTGTCCTTACTTTCCCTTGCCAGCCTCAGCGCATTCTGGGCCTTGACACTCTTCACATAATTTTGAACAGGCCATGCCATGCTCTTAGCAATCATCTTTTGTTATCTGCCATTGCTTCCATCTCCTGCAAATTCCTATATTACACATGTGCCAGGCACACAGTAAGCTTTTAATATATGTTTCTTAACTTATTACATAAATAACACTACTTATAAGTCATTGGGCAGGTCCTTTTATACTGCATTGGAAAGAACATTGACTTTAGTGCCAAAAGACCTGGGTTCAAATCCTCACTTACAACTTGTATGACCTTAGGCAAGTCAGCTTCTCTAGTCCTCAGTTTTCTCACACGAAAAATGAGAGGATTGGATGAGATGGTCTAAAGATACCTTCTAGGGGCAGCTAGGTGGCACAGTGTATAGAGCACTGGCTCTGAAGTCAGGAGGACCTGAGTTCAAATCCGGCCTCAGACCAAACACTTGACACCTATTAGCTGTGTGACCTTGGGCAAGTCACTTAACCCCAATTGCCTTAACAACAACAACAAAGGAAAAGTAAAGACACCTTCTAGCTCTGAATTTTTGATCTCTATGATCCATATCAGGGGTGTGTGGATAAATGTTTAACACCCAACTCTTTGAAAAAAAAAAGTCCTCTCAATACACCTTTAAGTTTAATCTTCATTATTCATATTTTCCCCATCACTTTCTTAAGTCTAGTCAACATAAGCAATAAATCAGGTTCTAATTGGTAGCCTTTTTCAATTTCTGAGTTCTTAGGAGTCATCTCTAGCACATCCCTGGTCCCTAAAGAACCTAGTCTTTCTGAGAATCAGTACTGCTGTTCATCAGGTGGGAATACGGATACCCACATCCTCTCCTTTTCATACTCTATGTTCCAGCCAGACTAGTTTACTTGTTGTCCACTGACTTGTTATCTGATACCCAACTTCAGTGACCTTGAACAGGCTATTTTCCAATGTCCAGAATTCACGTACTTTCTCCTTATCTTTGCCTCCCAAAATTCTTAGTTTTCTTCAAGACTCAGTTCAGGTGGCAACTCCTCCATAAAATTTTTCATTATCCTCCCAATTATTATCCCTATTCTATAACACTCACAGGAATATTGTAAGGATAAAATGAGTTTATCAATATAAAATGCTGCATGACCCTAAAAATGTTATACAAAAGTCAGTTATTATTAATTTAGTAACAACAACAATAAAGATGGTGACCACCATAAAGCTTCCCCAGGTGTGAGGCATTTTGTAAGTCAGCATCCTCTCAAAACCCTAGTTCACAAGCCACCATCAATGTGTTTCTTTTATTAAATTAACTAAAGGATACATTTATTTAAACAAACAAAAAAATTAGTTAAATAGCATAGCAAAATAAGTGGCAAGAAATCTTCATGGAGTGGCACTGTATGGGGAACACTAACAAAGTGAACATACATAGAAAACAAATCTGGCTAGTCTACAGAGAGTTAGGGCCAGCTAGGTGTCACTGTGTATAGAGTACTGGGCCTGGAGTCAGGAAAACCTAAGTTCAAATTTGGCCTTACTAGTTGTGTGACCCTGGGCAAGTCACTTAACCTCTGTTTCCCTCATCTGTAAAATGGGAATAATAACAGCACCTACCTCCCAGGTTTATTAGGAGGTAGCTAGATGGCTTAGTGGATGGAGCACTAGTCTTGGAGTCAGAAAGACCTGACTTCAAATACAAACCCAGACATTTACTAGCTGTGTGACCCTGGGCAAGTCACTTCACTCTGCCTCAGTTTCCTTATCTGTAAAATAATATGGAGAAGGAGATGGCAAAGCCACTCCCAGTATCTTTGCCAAGAAAACCCTGGGGTCACAAAGAGTGGGACAAGAGTGAAAAAAACAACAAACACAGAGGCAGTTTCTTAACAAAAGAAATTCATGGCTGTTGCTTTAGATCTACTGATGTTCTCTGGTAATGTCATCGTGTTCCTATCTGCCAGAAATCTCTACTCTGCTGAGTTGCTTTTTGCTGTGCTATAATCTTCTGGCCTTCAGCTGAGTTGTATCATCAGTTGGACTGACATTGCAGATGCTAATATCTTAGCTCTGAAAAGCTTATAGCCTCAGCCTCAGGACATTTTAGCTCTTTTTGGTTGCAGACCTCAGTCTAGTGAGCTTTGAATTTTGTCTTTGGGACTGCCTCCTCTCTGTTGCCCTTCTGAACTCTTTTAAACTGTCTCATTTGAATTATTAGTTATAGAACTGGTTTTAATTACTATCATATTCCTAGTTCTAGCAAATTATTCTCAGGGGCTCCACTTCACAAAAGAGATGGGTGAAAGTATGACAGACTGTCTCAAACCACCCTTCCTGTCTTCCTTCCCTATCATGCCTCTCATGTTCACTGCAGATTTCAAGGGCTTAACTGGGTGAATAAGCCTAAAAAGGGCTCATGACCTTAGCCCCACTTTCCCCAGAAACAAAATTGTTCTGTTTTCACATGGATTTAGATGGTTCCAGAAGTTGTCGAAGTTGAGGTTATAGTCAAGGGCTCAGATATGATAACTTACTGCTAACAAGAATCTTTTTACTCTTTTACATAAGAAAGAAGCCATAATCTCACATTATTTCTTTTCTTTTACTTTTTTTTGGGGGGGGGGCAAACATCTTACATTAGCATCTGGCTCTGCTGATTTTTATAAACCACAAAAGAAAATTTTATGGTAGAGGTTGACATTCACATGACAGGCAAATTTAAAATAAAATGGGAGTGGTTTAAAAAAAAGTGACAGATCAAAAATAGACTTCCTGAACACCCTCTTTCACATCCTCTATACAAATTAAATGCTTATACTGAAAGGCTAGTGGTTTATGTCTCAGAACACAAGAAGTGCTGTGCTCCATCCAGCCCAATAGTTTTGTATTAGTAGTCCAAGGGACTTTTTACGGGAAAGGAGTTAATAGCTCTCAAGAATTAAGAATGTATATTGAACTCTGATAATTTCCTTGTAGCATAGATTTAGGACTAGAAAAGCTCTTTGAGATCACTGAGTTCAAGCCCTCATTTTACAGAAGAGAAAACTGAGGCACAGGAAAGTTAAATGATTTTCCCAAGGTGACATGGGGTGATAAAGAGCTGGGAGGGACCTCCCAGGCCATCTGGCCCAATCCTCTAATTTTACATGTGATATAACTGAGGCCCAGGTAGGTTAAGTGATTTGCCCAAGGTTGTACAAATAACATTACACATGGGGTTTGAACCCAGAGCCTTTGACTTCTACTACTCCATATTTCTTCTGTTAGGTTTAAGTATAAATTGAATGCTTCCTCTAATGTTTCACTCTGATATGAAGGTGCGCCAGGGTTCTCAAGGCCAGGTCAGGAGAACCAAGGGCTAAAGGGTGTCATAGAATTTCATAGGCTACAGATACAAGCTTGGGCATGGTTTGCATATCTCTCATTTTAGCTCAGCTAAGGGAGAAGGGGCTCCTTGCCATAAGGTTGACTACCAACTATTGAATGTTTTGACCATAGTAACTAGTAAAGACCATCTACTACTAAGCTGTAGAAGGGATGCAATCTAGGTCAGTTGAGGGAGGATCTACACTGATGTCTGGGGTACTGAAAAAAACATGATTTGAAGATAGGTCACTGGTTTAGAGAGGAAAGCACCCTGATCTAATCAGATGACTCATGTACGAGACCCCCCTGGAAGCCAACACCACAGAAAGAATCATAGAATCATAGATTGAGATGTGGGAAGAATCACAGATTGAACCCTCCCCATCCCCTCCCCCTTACCCCCTCACCCCCAATTTACATATGAGGAAACTGAGATAATAAGTGTCGAGATGACATTTAATTTTTTTCCATAATAATATTTTTTTCCAATTACATATAAAAATAGTTTTCAACATTCATTTTTGTAAAATTTTGAGTTCCAAATTTTTCTCCCTCCCTCCCTCCTTCCCTCCCCACCCCCCTCCCCAAGACAGCAAGCAATCTGACATAGGTTATACATGTACAATCACATTAAATATATTTCCACATTAATCATATTGTGAAAGAAGAACGAGATGACATTTGAACCCATCTTCTTGATTCCAAATCTATCCACTAGACCAATCCTTTCTTCCAGTAGGAGAAGTCAGGAGTATTCTCTGCCCTAATTGCACTGAATCAGGAATATTGTGTTTATTTCCAGATGTACGAAAATCAATTGAAGTAATTTGGGTTGTTAAACCTGGAGAACAGAAGAATCAGTGGGGATGTGACAATTGTCTTTTGGCATTTGGAAGGACTGACCTGGTGATGAAAAGTTAGACTAATTTTGCTTGGCTCCAAAGGGCAGGCAATCAGTGGAAATTACAAGGGGGCAGATTTAAGCTTCATGTGAAGAAAAATGTCCAAAAAATTAGATCTATCTAAAACTACAACGAGTTGTTTCAGGAAGCTATGGCTTCTGCTGCCCCAGAGGGTGTTCAAGCAAAGGCTGGGTGACTATTTTGGGGACATGTTGTAGATGGCATTCCTATTCAGATACAAATTGGACCAGGAGGCCTCTCAGAAGTCTTTTCTTGGCCCGAGGTTCTAGGAACTCCTTGAGTCTCAGTTTCCTAATCTGTGAAAGGAGTGATGGAGTTTAAGAATAGTTTATCTTATAACTTTCTATGATTCTAGGAAAAAACTGAAATCCTTGATAAAGCCCCAGTTTTTTTTTCTCTGCCAAACTGATTCTATTTTATTGATTAGAGAGAGTATTTGCCACCTTTTGTGACAAATTGAGGAAAAGTTGCAGGAAGGGGGCAGAGCTCATAGCCCCAGAGAGCTCTGAGTCTTGGATTGACTTTTGCATTGTTAAAAGTGTGAAGTCATTTGTAGGACATTGCTTATTGGTCTATTGTGTTAATAGCTCTGTGTGTTTGCTTAATTTAGACACAAAGAGAAAAAGCAGATTATGTTTCTGTAGGAGAGCTCAATCAATTAGTAAACATTTATTAAGCACCACTCTATTCCAGGTACTGTGCTAAGTGCTAGGGGTACAAAAAGAGGCAAAAGACAGGCCCTGCTCTCAAAGAGCTTGTAATCTAATAAGAGGAGGCTGCATGCAAAGAAATATATCCAAAGCAAGCTACATACAGGATAAGTGGGACATAAGTGGGAAGGCACTGGAATTAAGAGGGCTTGGGGAAGGCTTCCTGTAGGAGGTAGGATTTCATTTGGGACTTAAAGGAAGCCAGGGAGGTCAGTAGCTAAAGTAGAGGAGAGAGGGTGTTCCAGGCATGTGATACAAGCAGAAAATATTCCTGGAGCTGAGAGACACAGTGTCTTGTACATGGAACGGCCAGGAGGTCAATGCCACTGAATGGAAAAGTATGTTCTGGGGTGTAAAAAGACAGGAAAGAGTTATATATGGAGTTGTAAGCTAATTAAAATTAGGATCAGTGCTCTAGAGCTGGAACAGATCTTAGATCATCTAGTTCAGCCCTCTTGTTTTTACAGATAAGGACACTGAGGCCCAGGGAGTGAACTGACTTGACCAGGGTCAAACAAATAGTAAGAGTCAGAGTGGGATTTGAAATAAGGTTCTCTGACTAAATAGCCAGCACTTTCTAGTACAAAGTGATAGTATTGCTAATCAAGTTTATAATTTACAAGATGCTTGCAAGATCTAGTCCTGGAGCACCTAGGCTTTTATAATAGGGGATACATGACCAGGACCACAGCTGTGGGTATGTGAGCCAAATGAATTCATGTGAATTGGTGAATTGGTGAATTGGTGAAATTTAGTTAATTAGTGGCACACTAATACATTGTTGGGCAGCTAGGTGGTACAGTGGATAGAGCACCAGGACTAGAGTCAGAAAGACCTGAGTTCAAATCTGGCCTCAGACACTAGCTGTATGACCCTGGATGAGGGTTTGCTTCAGTTTCCCTTTCTGTCAAATGAGCAAAGTACTCCAGAATCTTTGCCAAGAAAACTCAAAAAGGGGTCACAAAGAATTTAAAATGACTAAATAACAAATTGGTTGCAAATTGGGCCAACAAATCTGAAAAATAACTTGGATTGTGCTAAAATGTGACTAAAATGTTCATGCTCTTGGATCCAGAGATCCCACAGCTAGGCATAAATCCTAAGGAAGATAAAGAGAACAGTCCTATGTAGCAGTTGGTCAGTCAGTCAACAAGCACTTATTAAGAGTTTACTATATGTGCCAAGTACTGGTGATACAAAGAAAGGCAAAACAAGTAAACAAAAAAAAAAACCATCCTTATCCTCAAAGGAGTTTACATTCTAATGGAGGAGACCATATATAAGTTTCTAGGCACATGTAAGATATCTACAGAGAAGATGGAAGGTCATGTGAAAGAAGAAGACATTACCATCAAGGGAGGACTAGGAAAAGCATCCTGCAAAAAGTAAGATTTCTGCTGAGTGCTGAAGGAAGCCAAAGAGACTAAGAAGCAGAGGTAAAGGGGCATTCTAAGTATGGGGTATTCTAAGTATTCTAAGCATGGGGGACAGCCAGTGCAAAAGAATAAAGATGGAAGATAGACTGTCCTGTTAGAGGAACTGCCAATATGCTGGTGTAATTCAATGATAGAGGAGTAAAATGTGAGAAGATTGGAAAGATGGGAAATGGTTTAGTTGTGAAGGGCTTTAAATAACAAAGAGAGGAATCTACATTTTATATTAAAGGTGACAGGGAGTCATTGGATTTTATTAAGGAGTGATATGGTTTGACCTAATCTTTAGGAAAATTAACTTGGAAGATGAGTGCAGGACAGATCAGAGTGAGTAAAGATGAGGCAGTTAGAAGAGTTAGAAGGCACTTGAAATAGTAGGTGATGAAGGTTGTGGTTTTTGTTGTGAAGGTAGAATGGTAAGATTTATCAATAGATTGCATATGTGGGGAAAATGAGAGGGAGGAATTTAGGATGATATTAGGTCTGGGTGACTAGGAAGATAGTGGTACTCCAGAGATAGGGAAGTTTGGAAGGGGGAAGGCTTTGGGAGGAAGACAATGAATTATATTTTAGACATATTGACTTTGAGATGCCTATGGGATATCCAGTTTGAGGTATCCAAGAGCATTTGGAAATTCATGACTATGGTTCAGTAGATAGACTAGGTCTCTCTCTCTCTCTCTCATTCTTTCTTTCTCTCTCTCTTTCTTCCTCCCTCTGTCAACTTGAGAATCCTCTGCATAGAAAATATATTGAACTCAAGGAATCTGATGAGATCATCAAGCTAGATAAGTAAATACAGGAAAGCAGAAGGACAAGGTATGATATGGATGAAGGATCAGAAAATGAGAAGGAAAAGGATCTGTTTAACAGATAAGAGAACTAGGAGAGAGTAGTGTCACAAAAACCTGGAGAAGAGAGAGTATACAGGAGTGTAAGGTAATTGTTGTTGTTGTTCAGTCATTTTCAGTTACGTCTGACCCCATTTGGGGTATTCTTGGCAAAGAAGTGATTGACAGTGTCAAATTCTATAGGAAGGTTAAGGAGGATCAGGACTAAAAGTTAATGAGATTAATTAATTATAAGATCACTGGTAGCTTTGAAGAGAGCAGTTTCAATTTAATGTTGAGGTCAGAAGCCAAATTGTAGAGAGTTTAGAATTGCTTGAGAACTAGAGACATTTATTGTAGAAAGCTTTGTCAAGCAGTTTAACCACAAAATGGAGGACAGGTGAAGGATAGCTGTCAGGGATGGGGAAATCAACTGAGGCCTTTATAAGGATTGGGGGAGACATGGCCATGTTTGTAAGTAGCAGGAATAAACCAGTAGCATGAAGACACCATAAGAAGAGAAAGGACAGAGACCAGACGCATGAGTTACCTTGGCTACATGTGGTTATCCTGTACTTGCTTGTCTCTCTACTAGTGTCTTCTATGTATATTGCTACCCTTCCCACTGATACCGTGGGAGAGTGAGCCCAGGCTTGCAGGTCTACAGGGAGAAATGTTTTGTAGCTAATGTTCTTATGTACCTAATAGTTTTAGTTCAATGATACTAATGATCCTATTACCGGGAATGTGCTGGTAAATGTTTAACAAATGGCTTTCCAAAAACATCGCCACACTTTTAAGTAGAATCTGCATTATTAATGCTTTCTCTATAATTTTCTTAAATCTAGATGATCAACCAGACAATAAACCAAGCCCAGCTTTGTAATGTTTGCTGATTTCTGAGGTATAAATGCTTATGCTGGAAATTTAATGATCAGCTCTTTGAGATGGTTCAAGTTGGCTCTAGCATACATCTCATTAAATGTCTACACTTTGTGCTAATTATGTCTACTGGCTGACTATCAAAGAGGGGCATGTTGGTGGGGATTCCTAAGGTATAGTTTTAGTCAGTGGTGTCAAACTCAAATAGAAATGGATTCTTTAGAAAACTAGAAATTAATATCATCTATGTTTTACTGTATTTTTATTTTGTTAAACATTTTCCAACTTCATTTTAATCAGCTACTGGGGTGGTTAATCTCTGGTTTTAGTAGTTTCATACCCACAGACTATCTTGAACACAAGGTAGTTGTCTCTGGGTGACCTAATTTCCAGTTGGGGAAGGGCAGGGACAGTGAGAGTGTTACTGATACAGAAAGGCAGAAGAAAGTACTGGAGGTTCAAGGTCCAAGGTCCATTTTTGTTGTTATAGTTTTGTTTTTTACTTCTGGAGAGGTAGTGTTAAGGGATATCTCCTCCCATCCCATACTGTACTAAGATCTGGAAGTCCAAGGGAGAGAAGCTGGGGGAGGGAGAGGGTGAGGAGCAAAAGGAGTGTAGTCCTTTTATAGCCACATGCTTTTGTTTTAAAAAATTAAATTGTAAAAAAAAAAGATTTATATTTTAATATTTTTTAAATTAAAAATATTTTATACAAAATTTAATTTTTTTTTACATCACCAAAATTTTCCCCAGCATATCTCCTCTTCCCTGGTGGAGCAAATATCCATTCAACAAATGAGGACTGATAATATTAACAATAGGGCTCACATTAGTAAGTTGATGGAATTATCTGTCTTTTTAGAATCAGCTCAATTCAACAG
>NW_020949772.1:1274177-1278023 GCF_900497805.2 Vombatus ursinus
TGCAAGTCAGATGGAAAGGCCCAGTGGTCCTTAGGGCACAGCAGGAAGACAGATGATGATACATCATCTTTAGTATCATTGCTGCTAAATAAATCATTTTAATTTCTGACACTAGCCATCTGACAATGCCAAAGAATTTTAGTGGTGACAACTTTCTGGGTCTTCTTTCCTTTTTCAGCTGCAGCTGCAGCATCTGTAGAGCTTGCTGCCCAATCAATTTTCCACAGAGGACGGATAGGGGCTTGTGGTCTGGCAGTGAAGCTATTTCTGGGATTCTTTTGCTGGGCCCCAGTGGGGACCTGGGCTGTCTCCACCTGGTTTGAGGGGAGGTGATAGCAAGTGGATGTGGTGGTGGTGGTGGTGGTTTGATCTACCTGGCTCTTATCTCTCCCACAGGATGCTTTGATGCTCCAGCTAGGGTAGCTTGTCTGCCCTGCCAGCAGTGCCCCTTGGTAAGCAGTGATATGTAAGTGAATGAATGAAAAATCATTTATTAAGCATTTACTATGTGGTTACTTACTGGAGATAGAGTGATAGTCCCTTCTCTCAAGGGACTCACATTCTAACAGGAGACAAAACAGATAGGAGGATTCGGCTATGGGGACTGAAAAGTCCAGAGATCCTTAGGGTGCAGCCATAAGGTAATATGTCCATTGATAAAATCATATCAGTTCCTGATGTTGAACTATCTGACAGTGCCAAGGACTTGGGTAGCAAAAACTGTCTTTTCTGTGTCTCCAGGGGCTGCTCAAGAGAAAGGATTTCAGTATCTGCTTCTGGGGGTGGGGTGGGGAGGGTACACTGCTCTTTCTGAGGTTCTTGGGTGCAGGGTCCTGGATGTTACATACAAAGTAATTTCAAGAGGAGGAGATCATTGATGCTTGGTAAATCAGGAAAAGCCTCATGTAATGGGTAGTTACTTGAGCTATGCATGGGAGGAAGTTAGAAATTCTGTGAAGTGGAGGTGAGGATGCCCTGCATTTCAGGGATTGCAATCTTCACACTCCATCAATGAAAACATGCATCCAAGGAAATCTTAGGCCTATAGGGTTAAACTACCTGCCCAGAGCTACATAGTATAAATGCCACCAGATGAGATTCTATCATGGTTGGATCAATTGGTAATTGTAATTGAAATTGAATGGGATAAATTAGTCACATAAATTCATGCTGCTCACGTGCATGTGGATTTCTAATTATGCCACCTATCACTGAAGAAACGTGGACATCCCTGGTCTAGTGGAAAGCTGCTAAACTGGAAACCAAGTATCAGTAGGTTCAAAGTTTAGCCTCTGCTGTTTGCTAGATGTGGCTTGCTACTTTGTGTAAATCACTTTGCCTTTATGGTCCTCAGTCTACCCATCTGCAGAATGGGGATTTTCATACAACTGGTGCCCATCTCACAGATCTGGCTGCTTTAAAGATCTCTTAAGTAAATGAAATGCTGTCTAAACTGTAAATGGGAGCTATTGTTACTCTTTATTATATTGAAACATTGAGAAAGTGGTGTAACAGGTAGAGCACTTGCCTTGGAGTCAGGGATAAGTGGGTTCCTGTCCTGCCTCTGACACAAACTGGCCATGTAAACCTGGGCAGTAAACCTCAGGAAACCTCTCAGTGCCTTCTCATGACTCTCTCAGACTAGAAGTTGTAGAAGAGCTGCTGATTTGAATCAGTGGAGGGAGTTTCCACACCCCTCCTTATTAATTCCTTAATTCATGAAGTCAGAGATCTGAACCAACCCCTCCCTCTCTAAAACACACACACACACACACACACACACACACACACACACACACTCACACATATACGTGCCCCAAACAACTATTATAGAGGGAAAACACAGGATTTGTGTTGGAAGAGAAAGAATAGTTTGTCTAACTAGTTCCAGTAAAAGCTTCCCCTGCTCCTCCCTGTCCTTTGTATTTATAGAATATTGTAGCACAACACTTTCTTGAACAGGAATCTTCTCAACAACCATGAAAATAAGTGGTCATCTAGCCATCCTTTGGAAACCTCTCCCAATGCAATCCATTGTACATTAGGTATCAATAACGATGACTTTTTTTTTTAGCTCCAATTTTCTCTGTTCTAGTGACCCTCCCAGGTCCAACATTCTCTATTCTAAGGTCCCTCTCAGTTTTGACACTCTCTGTTCTAATGTCCTTCTTATCCTGTTTCTGTCTTGTTCCTATTGGTTGCTGGAAGGTCGACTTCCCCATTAGAGTTCGAGCTCCTTCAGAGCAGGGATTGTTTCAGGTCGTTCTTATCCCCAACACTTAGTATAGTGCCTTGCCTATAATAGGTGCATAATAAATACTTGTTTACATGAATTACCTTGGAATTCTCTGTTCTAAGACCCTCTTAAGGTCTAATGTTCTTTAAGATCCCTTTCAGCTCTGACATTCTCTGTTCCCGGATCCTAGTATTTGTGATTCTGTTCTCTTTCCTTCACCTGTCCCTTTTACTTTTCTCAAGTATTGGCCAATTTTGGAGTTATTGGGACCTGGGTTCCATTCCCAGCCTTGCCACTTGCCAGAGTGGCACTGTCAATCAGACCTGAATTCTAGTAAAATAATAATAATAATAATAACTATGAACAGTTATATAGCACTTACTATGGCAAGACCCTGTCTTAACTGCTTTACAGTTATCTCATTTGGTCCTCACAATGACCCTGGGAGGTAAGTGGTATGATTATCCCCATTTTACAGATGAGGAAACTGAGGTAAACAGGTTAAGTCACCTGCCTACAGTCCCACAGCTAGTAAGTGGCTGAGGCTGGAGTTGAACTGACATCTTCCTACCAGCCTCAGACAGTTCCTCCTTTATTTTTTTTTTAAATTTGGTTTCCTTATCTATAAAATAACACCCTCTACCTCAGGGTTTTTCCATGGATCAAATGGTATAATATTTGTAAAGCACTCTGCAAACCTTACAGTGATCTATAAATGCTAGCTCTTATTTCTATGGTTGTCACTATGGAGAGAGTGCTGGATTTGCAATCAGGCAGACTAGATGGTTTTCTTGACTCACTGTTGTTGAGTCTTTTCAGTTGTGGCCGATTTCCAGGTTTTCCTGGCAAAGACACTGGAGTGGTTTGCCGTTTTCTTCTCCAGCTTATTTCACTGATGAGCAAACTGGGGTAAACATGGTTAAGTGCCTTGCCCAGGATCACACAGCCAGGGTCTGAGGCCAGATTTGAACTGAGAAAGAGGAGTCTTCCTGACTCCAAGCCTAGCTCTTTATCCACTGCATCACTTAGCTGTCCTTGATTTATTCTGTTTCCCCAAATAGAATGGAAGCTCCTTGAGGGAAGGGGCTGTTTTCTTTCTGGTCTTTCCTCCCTGGCACAGAGCCCAGAGTCGAGCTTAAGCTTGCTGAATGAATGCAAAACCAATGACAACTTGCTCGCTCTGTGCGACCCTGCTGGGGCGCGTAGCTGGATTCCTCGCCAGGGCCCAACTCCTACAGAGCATCCCCGAGCCTCCGGGTTTGTGTTCATCTCCACGTGCCTCCGGGGCAGGAGGGAGGGAGGCGGGGAGGCGGGGAGGGAGGGCCGGGGAGGAACCGGAACTGTCGCCTTTGCCCTTGATTGAAGGCGGGATGGCCCAATCGGGACGCTCGGAGGGCGGGCCCGGGGCCGGAGGAGTCGGCTGAGGAGAGGGCGGCAGGCGGAGGCGGCGGAGACGAGCGGGGGACGCAGGAGCGAGCGGGGGCGGCGGTTGGCGGTGCGGGCCGGCCCCCGCGCATGGAAGGCCGCGGCGGCAGCGGCGGCGAGGATGGGGTGGGCGAGCGCAGCCCGCTGCTGGGCGGGAGCGGGAGCAGCGGCAGGGGCGGGGGCGG
>NW_020949772.1:1278423-1332981 GCF_900497805.2 Vombatus ursinus
GCGCGGGCGCGGGCGCGGGCCCGGGCCCGGCGGCTTTCGCGGGGCGGCGCGCGGCCTGCGGGGCCGTGCTCGTGGCCGAGCTCCTGGAGCGCGCCGCCTTCTACGGCGTCACCTCCAACCTGGTGCTCTTCCTGAATGGCAGCCCGTACGGCTGGGAGGGCGCGCAGGCCAGCCAGGCGCTGCTGCTCTTCATGGGCATCACGTACCTGGTGTCGCCCTTCGGCGGCTGGCTGGCCGATGCCCTGCTGGGCAAGTGCCACGCCATCCTGCTCAGCCTCGCCCTCTACCTGCTCGGCATGCTCAGCTTCCCGCTCGTCGCCGCGCCCGCCACACGCGCCGGCCTCTGCGGCGACCTCCCGCTCAGCCCGCTGGACAACAGCTCGGGACCCTTCCCCAATGGCAGCGACCCCGGCGGCGGAGCGGGGGGCGGCCGCTACTGCTCCCGGGCCGTCTACGCCGGGCTGGTCATTGTCGGGCTGGGCGTGGGCACCGTGAAGGCCAACATCACCCCCTTTGGAGCGGACCAGGTAGGACCCGACACTGCCCCACTACCTCCGGCCGGGGCCGGGGGTCTGCAGCTGGGCACAGGGTCCGAGAGCCAGCGCCAGAAGGCACCTCGGTGGTCCGCTGGTCGTAGCAGCATTATGTAGAACCCGAACGGTCCTCAGAAATCGTCGGGTCAGTCCAACCTTTCCATTTCTAGAGGAGCAAACGGGCTCAGACGTCCATGGGGAGCTGGAAGGAACCTCACAGGACATCATAGATTCGGAGCAGGAAGGATCTTCAGTGTACCTCTTGTGTGGTCATCTAGATGAGCAAGAAGTTCATAGGGTCGTCGACTGGGAGCTGGAAAGGACCTCAGTGGTCAACTGGTCATAGCATCATTAAAGTTACCTAGCCAATCTATGCTTTCCATTTCTAGAGGAGC
This sequence comes from Vombatus ursinus, assembly GCF_900497805.2. Taxonomy (NCBI): domain Eukaryota; kingdom Metazoa; phylum Chordata; class Mammalia; order Diprotodontia; family Vombatidae; genus Vombatus; species Vombatus ursinus. The sequence continues at coordinate 1,279,352 of NW_020949772.1, forward strand.
AGATAGGTTCATAGAGTGGTCCTTGGCATCCTAGACTGGGAGCTTGAAGGAACTGCAGAGTCACCTGAGTTGTAGATTTAGAGCTGGAAGGGATCTCAGCTAATCTAGTTAATAGCATCATAAATTTGAAACTGGAAGGGACTTTAGTGGCCATCTAGGGACCCAGTTATGGCACTGTAGATTTGGAGCTGGAAAGGTTTCAGTGATTGTCTCGATGAGCAAATGGGTCCAAAGAAGTTCACACGACCAGCAGTTTAGAACTGGAAGGACCTCAGAGCCCATCTAGTTATAGCCTATGTTTAGAGCTGGTCTAAAGGCATGTCATTGGTCATTCAGTCCAACCTTTTCCATTTCTAGAGGAGGAAACAGGCCCATAGAATCCTAGAGTTGGAGCTGGAAGGGACCTTTCCTTCCAAGTAAACTAGCATCGGACATAGAGCTCCTTTGAACAGCGCATTACATATATTATATCTTACTTGATTTTCATAGCAACCATCAGAGATAAGTGCTATTATTATTATCCCCATTATACAGATCATGAAACTAAGGCTTAGAGAGGTTCAGTGGTAGTAAGTGGCATAGTGACTAGAGTGTCAGAATTGGAATCAGGAAGCCCCGAATTCAAATTTTGTGTCAAAAACTAGCTGTTTTGACTCTTGGTAGGTCACTCAACCTCAGTGAACCTCAGTTTCCTCACCTGAAAATAGGGGTAATAGCACCTAACTCATAGGGTTATTATAAAGATCAAGTGAAATAATATTTGTAAAGAACTTTGCAAATCTTAAAATGCTAACTGTTATTAAGTGGCTTGCTCAATGAGGGAACGTTAGTCAATTGGTAAACAAGTATTAAGCACTTACTACTGCCAGGCACTGCTAAATGCTAGAGACAGAGAAAGGCAGAAACAGTCCTCCTCCTTCCTGGGAGGATCTTCACTGACTCAGAGGCCAGTGGGCTAATTGCTGGGACAGTCTGTTTTCAGTCTTAACATCGTTTTGTAGATGAGGAAACATGCTTGGGAGGTGAAGTGATTTGCTGGAGTTTTCTAGAGGTAGTCATTGTTGAGCTAGGATTTGATCCTAGGTCCTGAAGTGATTCCCCAACCCTTCCTTCTCCCATTATAACCCAGTAAAGTGAGTTCTTTGTGATCAGTCTGGGTATTCTGCAGTTTTGTCTGGCTGTCCCTATAGTAATACTACTGTAATAATCCTAGCTTACGTTAGTATAATATGGTTTACAAAGCATTATTGGTCCCCCTTTTACAGATGAGGAAACTAAGGCTCAGAGAGGAGGAATAACAGTAACTCACATTTATGTAACCCCTCCCTTTAAGGTCTACAAAGTACCTTTTCTCATATCAGTATGGGTAGCAGTAACTATTGGCCTTCTGATTTAGCAGAATCGTCTCAGGATTTGGTATCAGAATCTGGGTTAAATCTTGTTAAGTTAGTAAATTTCAGCGTTGAATTTCAGCATTGGAAGAAACCTCAGTGGGCATCCAGTACATTCCATGCTTAAAAAAGGATCTCTGCCACAATATGCACACACTGTGGTCTCCCTCCCACCCCACAATAGTCATCCTGCCTTAGCTTGAAGATCTTCAGGGAAGCAGCCTATATTCCACTTTAGGTAGTTCTAAGTGTTAAGAAAAGTTTTCCCGACATCAAGCCTATTGACAGTTTTACACTGTTTTCCCTTTTAAGTAGGTTGTTTGTACAAATGTTTGGTCTTCTCATATTTATGAATTGTTAGAATTTTGCAGTAGGCTGAGACACATGTAGAAGTTTTTCAGTAGGAACAGTGATGCAGCATGTTGCAAGAAAAAATGCCTTTGGTCTAATTAATGTGAAACAAATCTTTTCAAAGCACTAGTTGCAATATGCTAGTAATGTGTGCCAACCTCCCTACTATTAAAAAAAATAGTTTCTTTCTGCATTGATCTTTTGTAATTAAGTTTTTGTGGTAGTAAATTAATTGCTGGTTTAAATAGAGTACAGATGTAAGTGTTATAGGTTGCACTTTTCCCCCCCTAAATCTGACTTGTGTGAAACCTAAATATAACCCTTACTTGGTTATATGCCTCTGTATATTTTTTCATGTCAGATATCTCTTTATTGGGGTGTGGCCTCTATTTTCTCCAATATGGTTTTAGTTGAAGGGAAACAATTTTTAAAAATGGACTTTCATGACCTCTTGCTAGAATGGGCGAGTCTTCGTGATTGTTTGCATACTTTTATACCGGAACTAAGTAAAAGACTCTAGAAATATTTAAACTCATGTAAAGTCTGCACAAATATGTGCAATTTAAAACATTTTCTAAATGTTTTCTTCACTTGACTAGATCAGAGATTACTTTCATTCATTTAGCAAACATTTATTGAGCATCTACTATGCACTGATTTCTGGAATGAGTATTAGTTGGTTCAGAGATAAGTAATAATGATTAAATGTTACATACAAACATACGCACATATGTATTTATCTTCAGGATTTACAAAGTGCTTTACTTACAACCTTTTCCCTCAAAGGGACTTACAGTCTATAATGGGGTAGGGTAGAGGTGGAAAAATACAATCTGTTGCCAAATCCTTTGATTTTGCTTTCATAATATCTCTTATGTATGTGTTCTCTTTATTTCTCTGACACTGAAACCATCCTGATGCAGGCTCTCATTACCTCATACTATTTTAATACCCAGTGGATTCCCAAAGCTCAGGTCTGAGCATGTCACCTCTCTCCCTTCTCTCTCCCACTCATTGATTAAATGTCAGTGGCTCCCCCTCACCTCCAAGATCAAATATAAAATTCTCTGTCATTAAAAGCCCTTCTCAACCTGTCCTCCTCCCTCTTCTCCATGCACTGTGTAATCCAGTGACACTGGCCTCCTTGCTGTTCCTTGCACGAGATACTCTATCTCCCTGTTCTGGACATTTTCACTTTTCACTGGCTATTCCTTGTACCTGGAATAATCTGCCTCCTCATCTGTAACTCCTAACTTCCCTAGGACTTCAAATCCCAGACAAAATCCCCATCTACAAGCAGCCTTTTCTGATTGCCCCTTAATGCTACTATCTTCTCTCTGTTAATTATCTCCAATTTATCCTATGTAAATCTTGTTTGTGTATAGTTGTTTTCAGGTAGTCTCCTCCATTAGACTGTGAGCTCCTTGAGAGCGGGGATTGTTTTTTTGCCTTTCTTTGTAGCCCTAGTACTTAGCACAGTGCCTGGCACACAGTAGGCACTTAATAAATACTGACTGACTGACTAAGACACATAAATAACTCATACAGAGCAGAATGTAAAGGGAAGATACAGATAAAGTACTCTGAGAAATTTATGGAGGTAGAGGTCATGTATTGTTGTGGGAATCAAGGAAGGCTTCTTGGAGAAAGTTGTACCAGAGTTGAGTTTTGAAGGAAGGTAAGAGATTTCGCCATGAGGAGATGGTAGTGGTAAGGGAAAAAAAACTAACTTTGACTTGGGAGACACCAGAGTCAGAGGCAGAGAGGTGAGAAAGCACGCGGTGTGTCAAGAGGTGGGGGAAGGAACTGAGGCTGGCTAGACTGCAGACACAGAGAATGGCCAAAGCAGGCTCTGCTGTACGAGAGCTCACAGTCTAATGGGGAGGCTCGCAAGACTGGAATCAGCTAGTATAGGTCCTTGTCTGTCTGGACCAGGAATTTCCATTTCATTTAGAAAGTGACAGGGAGCCAGAGAAGGCTTGAGAATAGAGTAGGGAGTATCTGTCTGATGAAGGTTATCAATTAATGAAAACACAAGCATTTTAAAAATACTTGGTATGTGTCATGCACTATGCTGAGTGCCATGGATACAAAGACAACACCCCTGCCCTCGAGGAATTCACATTCTGATGGGAGAGACAACATGTTATTAACTAGGTACACATTAGATACAGCTAGGTGGCACAGAGGATAGAGCACTGAGTCCAGAGTCAGGAAGACCTAAGTTCAGTCTAGCCTCAGATATCATTAGCTATGTGACCTTAGCTGAACAAGTCACTTCAGCTCTGCCTGCCTCATCTGTAAAATGGGATCATAATAGTACCTACCTCCCAGGATTGTTGTGAGGATATAATAAGATAATATTTGTAAAGTGCTTTGAAAACTTTAAAGTGACACACACACATACACACATATTACAGTTGAAGAAATAGGTTCTGAGAGAATAGGTGAGTTGCCTATAATCAGTGCCATAGCAAATAGGGAATTGTGGCTGAATTTGAATCTAGGTGTGATTGCAAGGCCAGCTCAATATGCTAAGTGGAAAGAAGTGGAACAGCTTTATGGTCCTGAGCATTAAAGGCACCCAGAGCTCTCCCAGGGCTCCCTAGGAGAACTTGGCAACAAGTTCTCATTGGTCCCTCATTTCATTCCCACCTCTCAGCTCACTCTAACATCTTTTTGACTCCTATTCTAAATAAGTTCATTTCAGCAAACAATTTTAAGCATCTACTATGTTAAGGGATCTTCACTAAATGCTGAGTAAACAAATACAAAGCAAGGCAGAGCTGTCATCTCAGAACTAAAATCTTGTAGTGGGGTGGGGGTGGGGTGATAAAGACATGCACACAAATAAATTTAGTATGAGTTAGTATATGATAAGTGACCGGAAGAATTCAAACTGTAGCATTAATGATTCTGGGAGATGTAGTTGAGATAATTAGGTAGAGAGAGTTAAAGACAACAGGTTTTCAACCTGAGTGATTGGTAGATTATTGGTACTATCAGCACAAATAAGGAAGTTAGGAAGAGGGGGAAAGATGGAGTTCATTTGGAGTATATTGATTTTGGAGATCCTATCAGGATGGGAGTTGTAGTAGTAGTTAGAGATCAAATATCTCAACTGAGGGGAGAGATTAGGACTGGAGATAAAAATTCGCTGGTCCTTGTGATCTTTGAAACAGTAGAGGAAATAACCAAGGATAATAGTGTAGAAGATAGAATGGCAGTTGCTTGTCTTTGGTCATCCAGCCCTTCATAACTTAACTAGTCCGATCCAATAAACATGTATTAAGTGACTACCACGTTCTAGGCACTGTGCTAAGTGCTGGGAATACAGTTAATAAAAAGAAAGTATCTACCCTCCAGGAGCTTAAAATCTAAAAATTTGCTCCTGGGTTTATTCCTGTGTGACTACTGCCCCTTTCTCTGTGAGATGTAAGCTATTCTTGAGTATGATGCTTATAAAGTGGGTGATCCCTTAGTTAATTTTGTTCTTTGTTTGGTCATTCAATTATATGTTTTCTCTTGTGGCAACGTAAAAAAAAAAGTTTATAAGATTGGAAAAGATGGGGGACTGTGTATTGAAGTTTTTATCTTTACCATCAGGCATGGTTGATGAGTTGGTTGGTTTTTTGAACTGCTTTTTTTTTTCCCCTATCTTTTAAAATCTTTGTTACAAGAAATTCCTTGCAGTGGGTGTGGTGGAGGGTGAGGAATATATTTGGGAATAGGCATTATATAAATAGGGAGATTTGGCCTTAAGGAAGATCTGGCCACTTTTGTGCCTTTTTTGGGCAAGTCACATTCTCTCAGAGGTTCTACTTCTTGATATGTAAAATGAGAGAGTTTGACTAGATGATTTCTAGGGCCCTTTGCAGCTCTCAATCCTGTGATCTTAAATGGAGATGTGATCTAGGGAATGGAAAGGTACTAGAAAGGAGAGAATGGATTCAAGAAAGATTGAAGAGATAACAACAGTTAGACTTAGCAGCTGATTATGGAGACAGAATTAAGAATCAGGTGATTTCAAAGTTTCTGCTCTGAATGATTTGGAGAATAATGTGCTATTAAGAGAAATAGAGAAATTAGAAGTGACAAGTTTTTAGATGAGGAATATGATGATGTCTATTTTAGGCATCTGTTGCAAAAAACTGAAGAAAAGGAAGAGCCACTGGAGATAGTAGCTGGGTTTTGAGACCTGATTTTGCCCCTTCACTAGCCAATATGTTCTTTTCCTAGGTCTTAGAAGTTTCCTTATCTGTAAAGTTTGTATAACATGTATGCTGCCTATCTAATAGGATTGTTGAGGAAAGCATTTTATGAATTCTAAAGTACTATATAAATGTTATTACCTACCACATGGAACTGTGGTGAAGAAATTACTTTGTCAACTACAAAGCATTATGGCAGTGTGAGATGCTGTAATTAGTAGGGTAATTTTTGTAGGGGGTTGGGTCTGGACCTGTGATTTCTTTGGTGTGGGGGGATTCCCCATGAGGAAACACCTTCTTCAATTGAAGATCAGCGATTGTTTTGCAACTTACAGTCTTAGAGCATAGAGTCTATGCTTGGGTACACTGAGGATCTTGTTCATAACACATAATATAGGTCATAGAGGCATGATATCTATCTAGACATTTTCATGTGATAATGATTTCTTCAGCTGGTTTTTCAATTCCATGTAGTTTTGAGGTTATGGATATTTATTAATCTATTAAAACATTATTCTTCATAATGTGATGATGCAGTATTACTATGCCATAAAAAAAGACAGGTGTGAAAAATACAAGGAAACATAAGAAGATTTAAATGAATTGATGCAAAATGAAGTAAGCAGAACTAGAGATTTCTCTTCCTTGGAAAAAGAAAAAGTAACATTTTATGCATATATCCACTTTAGCCATGAAACTCGAAAGTTTTTAGATAAATAGAGCTGGTATGTCAGGGTAATCCAGTGTGAACTTGGGCAAGGCACTGATCTTCAGTTTCCTGAACAAATAAACTCTGTTGGAATTGGACTCTATAAAATTGAAGGGGTTGGGCTAGATGTCCTTTAAGGTCTCTTCCAGCCCTAGATCTGTGATCCTAAAAACAATGAAAAAGTCAGTACTAATGAAAACATAAGAATATACCTCCCTCCCTTTGTAGAGGTGGAGGATTGTGGATATGAAATACTGCATATACAATCAGATTTGATTAGTGCATTGGTTGCTTTTGATGAACTGCCTTTTTTTTTGTTTGTTGTAAGGGATGGTTCTGGGTGGGAGAAGGTGGAGGGATATATTGGAGAATTAAAGCAATATAAAAACAAAAGACACCAATAAACATTTAAAAAATTTTTTGAAGTTTTTGTGGATCAGTATTTTGTCTGGGTGATTGTGGGTAAATATTCACTAGTTGCTAAATTTTTGCAGCCTGCAGTGATATGTTGCCATTTACTTGCAAAATCTTCATTGGTCCATAAGCTCAGGCCTTTTCAGAATGAATTTTCTGCAGTTCCTGGTAACAGTGACTTAATCTTGTATTGCTATCTTGAACCCTTCAAATTTCTGTAAACAAATCTACTTGACTCAGCCATTTGTTCCTTGTCGACATATTTTTGGTTTGGTTTGTATAGAATAAATAGCCTTTTGGTTCTGTTCTTGGATTTTAGCTGTTTGATAGATTCTAAACTACTGTCTGTTAAATTTAAAAGGTTCATTGGTCTCTGATCAGGCTTAACTATTGCTCTGTCAAGTGCTGTCTGTTCAGAAATTATTTCTTTAAATTTTGAATTTGGTTTTACTATAAAGTCTGAGAATATCAGTCCTTTTTTATTTGATGAATAGTGTTAATATGTAGTTGATTTGGAGTGGTGGCCCTATATTTTCTTAGTACGGGATGAGTTTTTGTTTTAGTACTATCTAAATCCACTATCACCCATTTTACTCTTCAAAGGTTCTCTTAAGATTGGTATTTCAAAGGTATTAATTGTGCTAAGTACGTTTTTCCCCTTGAGCTCTGACTTGAAGATGTCAGTAAGTCTTTTTTACATACATAGCCATGTAGAAGCATAAAACTCCTGAGATTAAAGCCCCTAGGTTAAGTCTATGAGAAAAAAGATTATTCAGGGCAGCTAGGTGGCGCAGTGAATAGAGCACTGGGCGTGGAGTCAGGAGGACCTGAGTTCAAATACTCAGACATTTACTAGCTGTGTGACCCTGGGCAAGTCACTTAACACTGATTACCTCCAATAAAGAAAAAAAAATTATTCTTGACCTGGAGAATCCATATTGTTGATAAAAGCCCTTGACAGTATATGTTCTTTAGTAGTATTCGTCAGTTTTTCTATAAGTATTCTAAGATGTTCAAATTATATATCTAAGACATTGCCCGGTCACCTGCCAAAAGAAGAAAAGCAAAAACCAAGAACATTATAAGAAAACATGCCCACTATGCAAGTAAAACCTACTGAACTTGAAGACAGGATGCACAGAGACAACCTGAGAATCATAGGTCTACCCAAAGAACACAACAGGATGAAAAACTTTAATACCATGGTGAAGGAAATAATATAAGAGAACTGCCCTTTACTTCTGAAAATAGAAAATGAAATTCCAATGGAACCAATTCACAGATCAACTCCAGAAAACAAAATAACAAAAAGACCAAACCCAAGTCTTTAAACTCTAAGACACATGTAGTACTGGTTAAATTTAACAGTTCAGTCCAGAAACACTAAGTTCTGTAAGCCATTAGGAGCTAGACCTCCAAATACCGAGGAAAGGACATTCAAATAACTCAAGACTATTCAGCTCCCATTAGAAAAATGAGGAAATGGAATAATATTTTCTGAAGAGAACTGAAGCTCAGAATACAGCCCACAGTCCTATGCTGTAAATCGGAGCTTAAGCATACAGGACAAAAAGGTGGACACTCACTAATGAAGAATTCAAAACATTTTAGAAAGAAAACCAGAACTGAAAAGATTATTTTCTTCTTGCCTTTTTTTTTTGTTAGACAGTGGGGTTAAGTGACTTGCCCAGGGTCACACAGCTAGTAAGTGCTATGTGCCTGAGGCCATATTTGAACTCATATCCTCCTGAATCCAGGGCTGGTGCTCTATCCACTGCACCACCTAGCTGCCCCCATTATTTGCTTCTTGAATACTCCAAACAAGAGAAATGCAAGAAGAATGAATAAAGATGGCAGTGGCAGTGGAGTGATAAGAAAAAGACTAGTAAGAGACTTTTTTCTAAATGTACACGAGGAGACAGGGGTGAAAATGGAAATCTGGTAGAGGTAACAGTGAAGAGGCAGGGGGGGACATTATGGACAGAACCTGGCAACAGCTTGCCTACAGATGAATGTTTTCGTGGGACTATATTACGTCATGGGAGGGTACATGAAGGGAGTGGTGGTAGGGAACAGAGGCCTAGAGAGGAATAAGAGATGCACTGGGGTTAAATCAAGAGCTAATAATGAGGAGAAGGTAACATGAGTGGTCTGAGAAAAGACATGGAGAGTAAATGAAAAGGAGGGGGAAAGATTGAAAAGGGGAGGAAAGGAAAAAGGCCTTACTGTGGAGGTGGGAGGAATGCTACTGGGTGAAGAGATGATGACTTTACACTGGATATGTGCCTGAAAAATTTACTTGTCCTGGGAGGGTGGGAGTTGGAACTCTGGGAGGCAAACTGGCACCTGGACGTGTGGGAGAGTGTCGATGCAGGGAGATTTCCAGGCAAATGTAAAAAAAAAAAAGTCAACAAAAGAGGATATAGATCAGTAGGAGGGGGGGGGGGGGGACAGACAGGGAGGTGCTTTACAGTGGGGCAGCAGCCTCTGTGACACCTGCCATAGTAGACATTATTCTGAGAGTGTGGCGTGGTGGAAAAGGAGAATCCATGGGGTAAGCCCTACTATGCAGAGGCAGAAAGCACCTAGAGGGCTGAGCCTAGAATGGGGGCCTTGGAAGCTTTGATTGCATGAAAAATACAGAGAAAAGAGAAAAACTAGATGATTATAGGGGTCATGAATCAGAGAATGAGGGTCAGAGTAAAAAGAAAAAGATAGAAAATGAAGAGAGTGAAAGAAATCTTTTTTGGAAAGGGACACAAAAAATGAAAGAAAAAACAAATTAATGAATAGGACTAGCTTAAGGGAAGGAGAGGAAAGGGGACTATCTAAGAGGAAAAAAGAGGGGGAAGAAATATGTAACTAGATAAAAGCAAGAGAGAGGAACAAAACTATATCTAAAAACTACAAACCCTTTCCATTTGTGGCATATTGATTAAGCACATTTATAATCCAATCAACTGCCATTGATTTATTTCCTCATTTTATACCCTGAATACTGAATACAAAGTGCTTTGATCAAAGCTCACATAGCTAAAGGGGAAACTCAGAAGGTATGTTTCACTCTGAAATTGCCTGTTCTTGTAGGTGCTTGTAACTTCATAAAGTGTCTCTGTCAGACTTCTTTTCCAAACCCCTGGTATCAGCAGAAGGTGAGACATCTTTTGAAAACTCTTAAGAATGGTTTTTGGAGGAGAGCTGTGTATCAAGCTGGTTCTTTGTTTAGGCTCATGGCATCCAATCATTTCAACCAAAGCTATCAGACACATTGCAGGGTAATTGATATGTGTGTATTTGTCCTTGTCTGTAGCTGCCCTCAGTGCTGTGCACTGTAAGTTACATATTTATCATTCAGTATTTTTTCCTATAAATTTAGAAGCCATCAACCAGGACTGAGACTAAGCCAATTTTGGCTACCTCAGACTCCCTGTGAACCCCCCCAGATTTGATGACCAGTCAAGTTCAGAAAGCCAGAGAAATTATCTGAACTCCATAACAAGAAGTCCTTCTCTTTCTCTTTGCTCTTAGTATTGAACAAATACCTGGCCTAGAAATAATTGTGCCTGGTTAGTAACTAGGAATCTCGCTACTCCTATCTTCTTCAGGAATCCCAGAAATCTAAATGCCATCTCTCCAGGGATCTTGACTGGCAGAGAGGGGGAAAGACTCCTTACGTTGTTTGTTTGTGGATTGTTTAAAGTTCTTGGACTTGCTTGGCGTTTAATGGGTATATGATCATGCCTGTATGAGAATGAGGAATGGAGAGCCTTTGAAGGCCTTTGGGATATAGATTGGTTGTGAGTTTAGGTTGTCTAGATGGGAACATTAGCAGAATAGCATTAGTTGCTAGAGGGTGTTCTTGAGATTAGTGTGATAATGACATGGAGCCAATTATCTGAGCAGAGTTACGATATTTCGTTGTCTTAGTTTGACTCCTCCTTTTTCTCTATGAGTGAACCCTGTGTGATCATGAGGAAACAGACATAGTGGCCATTTTATGAATAAAGAACAGATCCTTAGGCCCCCTAGGAATGGAGAGTCTAACTGAAAGATAAATGCTATCTTTGGGAATGGGCAGTGGAGAATCTTCAGCTAGGGATGTCTCTGTCCTGGAAATAGGAACATTACTTTTTATGTATTCATCTACTTTAGAAAAGAGACTTGTAATTTTTTTGGATAAATGGTTTTAGTATACTAAGGATAGTCCAGTTAAACAGTTTCCCAAAGAAATATCATTTGACCTAGATAAGATGACACACTTAAAGATATTCTTTGAGACAAGGCCAAAATTAAAATGCTCAAAGAAAGTCCAGAAGAGACAAAGGTCTTCTCTTCTCCCTTCTAATGAAGAGAGAAAACTTAGACCAGGTATGATCTCAGAAAAGTTAGCAAAGTATTGTGTTTTGTGTCACAGAATAACAGAATTTGAGAGTTGGAAGGGATCTCAGTGACCTCCAGTTTAATATTCTTTATAACATACCCAGCAAGTGATTGTCCATCTTCTTGGTTGTGTGAAAGAGTAGATGTTGATGAAGGTGTTCATTTTTGTCTTTTTTGTATACATCTTCATACATGGAGAAACCTGGAAGGGATAACAACCCCTAATAAAATTGGAGTTCATTTAAAAAGGAAATGGGAACTTTCAGTAATGAAACTTCCTCAGATTTGACCAGTCCTTTATTTTTTTTCTCTTGGTTTACCTAACCAAGAGGAAATAAAATAAATAAATATAAATAAATAAATATATGTGTATGTGTATATTTGTACTCATAGACACAGATGTTGTAAAGAGGAAAAAACATAACGCAGAGATGAAAAATAAGTCTCTCATTCCTAAGGTTTGTTGTGTTGAAAATTTTCTTTAAAAAGATGACATTTATGATTCCACAAAAAAAAAAAGGAATAGAACATGACCTTTTAAAATAGGGATTTGGGGGCAGCTAGGTGAATAGAGCTCTGGCCTTGGAGTCAGGAGGACCTGAGTTCAAATCCAGCCTCAGACACTTAACACTTACTAGCTGTGTGACCCTGGGCAAGTCACTTAACCCCAATTGCCTCACCAAAAATAACTAAAATAGGAGTTTGCAAATTATAGTGGGAGCAAGGTACTATCAATGAGAAAGCATTTATTAAAGTGCATGCTATGTAACTGGCATTGTGCTAAGACCTGGGGATACAAAGACAAAAATAAAATTATCCTTGCTCTTATAGAGTTTGTATTTTATAAACATGAACTTTCTTTGGATGCAGGTATTCAAATTCCTTAATTCCTGGTTTGTCCTAGTTGGGGAGTTTGAATGTTTGTGGTCAGCCTTCTTAGTTGTGAATGACATAAAAACAAAAAAACAAATTCTGCTTTGATGAACCTAGACCTTATTCTTTTGTCCATTAATGGTTCCTGCAAGAATGACAATGTCAGGCCCCTGCATGCAGGGAAAGTCATTAAAAGGCCACCAAATATCTTTGCTTGCTCAGTTCAGAATTGGTTGTGCTCACCCTAGTCAATTCTAGCCCCAGGTAAATATGCCACTTACCTATACTGAATCTTTTCTCTTTGGAGTTTCCCATGATTATGGGCCACTTGTAAGAATGCTTTTGCTGACTTTTTGGCCAAAGTTGTGACCTTTTCATTTTATCTAGTCAAACAGTTTTTAATTTTTTTTTTTTTGAGAGGCAAAGCAATCATGGTTACGTGACTTGCCAGGAACACACAGCTAGTAAGTGTCAAGTGTCTGAGGGTGGATTTGAACTCAGGTCCTCCTGACTCCAAGGCCGGTACTCTATCCAATGTGCCACCTAACTGCCCCTCAAACTGTTTTTACTTTTCCTTATTTCTCCCTAACCTCCACTGTCCAGTTTAGATGACTGCTTTTCTATGAGATCTGTTCTTGATCCTGAAGAGACCCTGGAGGCTGTTAAGATGCTTTTTCTTTTAATCATCTTTGGCCCTCTCTCAACTGCCATCTGGCTTTTTGTGCTATGAAACCTCAAAGTGGCTTTTTGAAATTCCAGCCTAGATTTGTCCTTGTCATCTTCAGAATCATTTGAGACATCAACATTGATTTTGTCATCTGTATCAATATTGGGTAGAACTTTTGGAGTTAACCTTAAGCAAAAGCTTATAATGATTTCAAGTTCCTCAGCTTTTTCTTCAGATATAATTCTTCAATTTCCACTTTTATTTCATTTAATATGGGTTTAGAGATTAAATTATTTCTGAGGATTGTCCTACACTGATTTGCTGCATCAAGCTGTATACCTTGGAGCAAATGATATAGTTGGCAAAAAGTTGTGTATCACCTGTGGCTATTGCTGGTAAAGTTATGTTTCCAGTTTTGTTGTCAAATAATCCTGGTTCATAATTCAGGTGTTCGTTATGTTAGTATATTTTAGGTACATTTGTAGTTTACCTGCTTTAGTGGTCAGTGTTGCCTGTGCCTGAGTAATTCCAGCATATGGGGTATTGGTATTTTTAATTTGTTTCTGTGTGTCTGGCCTTCTTGGGATCCAGCACTATTCTGCTCTGCTTGATGTGGAGGTGACTGTTGTGAAGATTCCAAGTAGGGACAGATTGCAAGGCTGTGCTACTCTGACTATTCATTTGGTTCTTAGGAATATCACACTGACCAGGGCACTAACTCAGTTGAGTACCGCTGGACCTCAGTTTGCCAGCATTTCCAAGTTTCTGTCTTGAGCTCTGTAAAGTCTACCTCAATTACAAGCAGAGGGAATTTATGGCCGCTCAGGATCACGGATCTTGAAGAGTGAGGGGCCTCAGAGGTCATCTTGTCCGGCCTCTCACTTTCATGAGGATGAGAAAATGGGGGCACAGGGAAGGGAAGTGACTTGCCCATGATCACACAAGGCAGGAAGCTTTTGAGATGAGATTCAAATCCGGGTCTATTCCAGAGTGTATAAAGGGAAATAACGGTGTGGTTATCTTGTATTTCTTCCATATAATTCAAAGTCTTTGAAATTAAAAAGTCATTATAGGAGCTTTCTAATCTCTTAGAAGCCCTAACAGTACTATTGCATATTGCTAATATTCTTTTCTCTCTCCTTGTTTTAGGTTAAAGATCGAGGTCCAGAAGCTACTAGAAGATTTTTTAATTGGTTTTATTGGAGCATTAATTTGGGAGCAATTCTTTCATTGGGAGGCATTGCATACATTCAGCAGAACATGAGCTTTGTTATTGGATACATCATCCCAACAGTTTGCATTGGAGTTGCATTCATGATATTCCTCTGTGGTCAGAGTTTTTTTATCACCAAACCTCCTGATGGCAGTGCTTTTACTGATATGTTCAGGATTTTGGCATATTCCTGCTGTTCACGGAAACGATTCAGGGAACGTAGGAGCAGCAGGTATGTAGTGACAAATCAGTGGAGGCTTTATGGGTAACAGTTCGAAGTTCAGTATTGGTGTGAAGTGCAAGGGCTGCCATGGGGCTGATATTGAAGCTGTAAACCATTAATGTAGGACTTTTCTTCTCTTCCCTTGATTTTTGGGTTTAGGTACTTTTAACAATAAATTTAGGAGGAAATGAAACACACTAAAATACATTTACTTCTTCAGGGCACTGGTTACATCAACTTACCTTAGTAGGTCCTTTCCTTCTTTCTGAGTTCTAAGTTCCACCCTAGCTCCAGTTTGGGACATAGAAACATCTATGCCTGCTGAGTGATAATCCCCTGGGTGACCTGGTCCCAAACTATTGATGTAACTGGAATGAACAGGTAGAGTACTAGAATTAATGCTGGTTTGAAATTTGAGTGGGAATTTCCTGTCTGTTTAGGTCAAGACTTTTAAGTATAGGATTTAGTTTGTGGGCCAAACATTCCTTTACTCACACTGATTCTACAAAGAATAGAGTCATTGAGTAGCCTGGCTAAAAGCAGATGTGTGTAGTACATCATTTTCTGTGCACAGATGAGCACTTTGGAAAGTGGAATGGGTTCCATTTATAAGTAGCCAGATCAATCCCTTGTTAGTAATTGAAGGTATAAATACACAGCTCAATTTAGAACATAGGAGCTTTGTAAATTCAAATAGAATTATGCAGTTTGAAATGCACATCATCTAAAACCAAGAACCTAAGTCACCATTCAAAAAGAAAAGCAGAAAGGCAATTAAAATAACAAAACAATCCATCAGAATTAACGTATAGGATGTGTATAACCTTAATTAGAAACAGTTTGGACTGACTAGGCAGCTCTTTTGACTTAAGTAGGCATTCCTACATAGAGTTCAGCTGGAAAAAGAAAGAATATTAGTGGTTTTGTTCTTGGAAGATGGAGGAAAACAGAAAGGAGAGCATTGTGTGTCCATCCTCTTATGATTTTCTCTTTCCTGTTTACCTCTTCATGTTCCACTCGAATGTTGTATTTGAAAATCAGATTTTCTATTCAACTCTGGTCTTTTCATCAAGAATGCTTGAAAGTCCTCTATTTCACTGAATGACCATTTTTTTCCCTGCATGATTATACTCAGTTTTGCTGGATAGGTGATTCTTGATTATAATCCTATCTTCTTTGCTCTGCGGTATATTATATTCCATGCCCTGCAGTCCCTTAATGTAGAAGCAGCTAAATCTTGTGTTATCCTGATTGTGTTTCCACAATACTTGAATTGTTTCTTTCTGGCTGCTTGCAATATTTTCTCCTTGACCTGGGAACTCTGGAATTTGGCTACAATATTCCTAGGAGTTTTCCTTTGGGGATCTCTTTCAGGAGGAGATTGGTGGATTCTTTCCATTTCTATTTTGCCCTCTGGTTCTAAAATATCAGGACAGTTTTACTTGATCATTTCTTGAAAGATGATGTCTAGGCTCTTTTTTTTGATCATGGCTTTCAGATAGTCCAATAATTGTTAAATTCTCTCTCCTGGATCTGTTTTTCAGGTCAGTTGTTTTTCCAGTGAGATATTTCACATTGTTTTCTAATTTTTCATTCTTTTGGATTTGTTTTACAGTGTCTTGATTTCTCATAAAGTTTCTTCCAATTGCTCTATTCTCATTTTTAAGGAAGTATTTTCTTCGGTAATCTTTTGGACTTCCTTTTCCATTTGGCCAATTTTGCTTTTTAGAACATTCATCTTCTCATTGGCTTTTTGGACCTCTTTTGCCATTTGGGTTAGGCTATTTTTTAAGGTGTTATTTTCTTCAGTATTTTTTTGGGTCTCCTTTAGCAAGCTGTTGACTTGTTTTTCATGATTTTCTTGCAAAACTCTTAGTTTTTCCTCTACTTCTCTTACTTGCTTCTCAAAATCCCTTTTGAGCTCTTCCAAGTCCTGGGACTGGTTCATATTCTTCTTGGAGGCTTTGGATGTAGGAGCTTTGGCTTTGTTGTCTTCTTCTGGTTGTATGTTTTGATCTTCTTTGTCACCAAAGTAAGATAATATAGTTTGACTCTTTTTGTGCTGCTTACTCATGATCCTGGCCAATTACTTGAGTTTTAAACTCTTTGTTAAGGAAAAAGTCTGCTTCCAATGTGAAGAGTGTACTGTCCCAAGCTTCGGGGGTTTGTACAGCTGTTTTCAGAGGTACTTCTAGGGACCTGTAAATTTTAAGTTCTTCCAAGGTGGTATGATAAGGGGCAAGGTGTTTTCTCTCCACCACCACGACAAGCTCCACCACACCAGCGTTCCTCAGAACTGTGACCCAGATCCAAGCACTGGTAAAGCAAGAGATTGCAAAGAGAACCCTGCAATCCCCCTCTGATTAGCCACTCGATTCCCCCTCAGTCTGGGCCGGAAGCTCAGGAAGCAGCCGCTGCCGGGGGTGGTGAGGGGGGGCAGCTGAGACCTAGCTCCTCTCTCACTGCAGTCACAGACTTTTCCCACT
Source organism: Vombatus ursinus (assembly GCF_900497805.2). NCBI lineage: Eukaryota > Metazoa > Chordata > Mammalia > Diprotodontia > Vombatidae > Vombatus > Vombatus ursinus. Next base: position 1,296,270 of record NW_020949772.1, read on the forward strand.
GACCTTCTAAGTTGTCTTTGGCGTTCAGGGGTTGAGAAGTCTGGAAACCACCACAGCTGCCCGCGATTCAGTCCTCTGAGGCCTGTTCCAGGGTCGCTGTGGTCTGTGTGCCCATGCCGAACTGCGCTCCTCTCCCAGCCCAGCACGAAATACCTTTCCAATCAACCATCCAGACTGTCTTTGGCTGGAAATTTGTTTAACTCTGTCTTTTTGTGGGTTTTGCTGCTTTAGAATTTGTTTAGAGCCATTTATTTAAGGTATTTGGAGGGCTTTGAGAGAGAGCTCAAGACAGTCACTGCTTTCCCTCTGCCATCTTGGCATGTGTCCATCCTCTAATTGGACTTCATAGGCAAGTAGGACCAGAAAGAAGATAGACCCAGGAAGAACACAGCAACTCTTCATTAGTGCAAGGAATGGGATACTCATGGTACTTAGTACTGAAAGGGACTTTAGGAATCACCAAGGTCAATCCCCCTTTCTGACAGAATTACTTGTATAAAGTTTTCTGGATGACCCTGGAGACAATGAGGGCCTAGTAGACTTAGACATTCAAAAGAGATATTTCCTAGAATTTATGTGAATAATATAAGATATGTTTTGAATCATTTGTGGAATAACTTGGTTGTATTTCTAGCCTGTTTTCCATATTTTTAGTGTAGCTACTCAGCATGTTGTATTTAAATTTGAACTGGTTTTCATTTACTATTATAAATAGTAAATAGTCTTAGCTTTAGACACCTGGGGTCTGAATTCATATCTGACCTCACAGAAACTAGCTCTGTGACCTTGGGCAATTCACTCAGCTTCTGTTTGCAACTGTAAAATGGGGATAATAATGGCACCTGTCTCCCAGAGTTGCTATGAGGATCAAATGAGATAACATTTGTAAAGCATTTAACACGGTACCTGACACATAGTAGGCACTTAACAAATTTCTTCCTCCCTCCCTCCCTTCCTCCTTTCCTTCCTCCCTTTCTCCCTCCCTCTTTCCCTTCCTTCCTTAATTCCTTCTCACCCTTTTCCCTCTGTCTCTACCTATTGTGCTTCATTGGCAGCATGTGTAGTTATAAGATTATTTGGAAAGATATGAATAAAGGTAATAACCAGCTGGAAGCTGGCTTTATCACATTTAAGCCAGTAGAAGGAATAAGAGTCGATTCAATAAATAACTTCTGGTAAATGGTGACTCATAGCCAGAAAAACTAATGCATATCTAGTAGCTGAAGAGTTTACTTACTATAAGGCTGAATGTCATCCATTGATAAAATAACATTCAGTGCTAGGGGGTGGGGGATGGGAAGGGAAACATTTAAAGACACGATGGTTTACACAACATGATTTCTGTTCTGCTTTGTCATGGTGATGAGGTTGACAGAAGTTGCTGAGGGAAGCTGTGTAGTGGTCTGGACCCTCCAATTAGTTGTGTTACCTTACAGAAAGCACCATATGACCTTCCCTTATTGTTTTTGACGTAAGCATCTAATAGCAGAGTACATCATAGTAATTGCAGTCTTTCCCCTAAGAATTGCACACCTGTAAACACAATGTCACTTTCAAAATCAGCCATTTACATAGTATATGTGATAGAGAATAAGTATCTTAGTTTATTATGGTCTTTCCTTACCACAAGTGAAGGAAAGGAATTGTTATGAAAATATTTGTACCTGAATGGCAAGTGGCAACAACTCCATTACATCTGTCTATTGACTTCTCTCCATTGCTGAGATTTATTTTATAATTGAATACATTTACATGGGCAGAAAGGAGGGGCAGTTTAAACCTGGAACTATTCTATCAGTTCTTGATGTGTGGAGACAGTGCTGTAACTGAAGATTTACTGTTTATTTTATATTGCATTCATAACCAAAAGTAAAGTTCTGGCTAAGGCATGCAATGAAATATGTGTGTGTGCTTGCGCGTGCGCGTGTGTGTGTATGTGTGTGTGTGTGATTGAAAGAGAGAATCGCTTAGTGAATAGAGTTCGCCTCAGGAAGACCTGGATTCAAGTGTTACCTCTGAGTCTTACCATTGTGTGTCACTTATCTGCTTCATAACTCTAAGAATAGAAGCTGCAGAACACTTAACCTGTCTGCAAATTGGCAGAGCTAGTTTCCTAACAGGGAGTGAAACCACAATGAAACCACAGCCCTGAACAACAAATAAATAAGCAGGCAGATAAATAGATAAATAAATAATTCACTGGGTAGTGCAATCTAGACAGCAGGAGGATGCATCATGAGCCAAATCCAACAGGGTTTCATTACCAGGGGGATCTCATTATATAGTTTTCTCTCTAAGTCACTACCCCCTTTCTCATTTCCCTTTTCATGAGGATTGAAATTGGCTTCAGTGTTTTTGCATATATATATATATATATATATATATATATATATATATATGATAAATGTGTGTATTTGAAAGTGAGAATAGATATGAAATAAGAAAAATTGGCTTGTACTTCATTCTTTTGGTTGTCACCAAGTTCCATATACATATATATACACACACACACATATATATATACACACACACAAAGAATAACTGTAAGATTATTTCTAGGGTATATGATGTTTCTAGTGAGTATGATATACATATGTTGGAATATAATTTTAATTACCCATATATAGTATGATGCTTACCAAATATATTTATCGTGTATTGATTCTTTTGTTAGCATAATAGCATATGGACTTATCTCAACATCTTCACACCTGTGAATGATAAATAACTCATGTTAGCAGTGTCCTATTACAAACTCCAAGGTATCATATGCATTGGATCAAGGAGTCAAAATGTTAGAGCCAATTCAGTTCAATTAACAAGTGTTCACTAAGTGCCTACCATATGTTGTTGAGTCACACAGATTAAAGAGAAAAAAGGACAAAAGCAAAAAGTACTTTTAAAGGTGTGGTGTGTTTTGATCATTTATTTTCCCATTTGTTTTAGTCCAAGGGAACAGGCTTAACTGCATGCAAGACTGTGGTTTTCCTTGCCCAGGGAAAGAACTTCTTCCAGCCCATGCATGAGGGCAATTGGAAGAATCTGGAGAATAGAGGGGGCAGCTTCTCAGGGAGGAGAATTCTTATTTTTTTTAATCTAATAAAACTAGAAAAATAATATAAACCCATTCACTAAACTATGAGAGAGAAAAAAAAATTAAAATGGCTTTTTATTTATTCCTTTTTGCTACCCACACTGCCTGTGCTCTTTCCTTCCTCACTGCTTCTCCCCCCACATGTTGTCATCTCTTATTTACAATTTAAAAAATAGTTACAGTGTAGTTCTCCTTGGGCTTCTGTTTTCACTTTAGCATTATTTCATATATGATATCTTTCCATATTTAGATGTGTTTCTCTGATTGGTCATTGGTAATACTGCTAGCTACTGCATTTAGTTATGTTAATATATACCACCTTTAGTACAGTCATTTCCTCACTTGAATATTTATTATTTACCTCCTATAGTCAACAAACATTGAGGAGGGGAAAGAACACTCAGTCAACAAGCATTTATTAAACACTATGGTAGGGAGTGTGCTAGGTGATGGAGATAGAAGAGGGAAACATTTTCTGCTTTCAAGAAGCTTATATTCTCTAGGGGGAGAAAATAAGTACGTAAAAGTATATACATACATACATGTATACATATACACATATGTGTGTATATATACATATACACACACATGTTGTGTGTGTGTGTGTGTGTATGTGTGTACACAGAGAGAGAGTACTTTTTTGGGGGGGAGAGGCCTGAAGAGCCAGGATGATCAGGAAAGACTTCATGTAGAAGGTGGTTGGGGATCCTCAGCTGAGTCCAGCACTACTTTGGGAAGCCCCTGGAAGTTGAGGGCTGCTAGGCTGCCTGAGGAACGGGGAGCTGGCCTGGGTCAGAGCATCTGTGCTGATCTTATTCAGGTGAGTGGCTTGGCCACACATCCATCCTGGGTGAGATAGGGAGACATGGTCTAAAACAAAAAGAACAAAGAAGATAATACTTGAGCTGAGTTTTTTTTTTTTTTCTTGTTTTTGTGAGGCAATGGGGGTTAAGTGACTTGCCAGGGGTCACACAGCTAGTCAGTATTATGTGTCTGAGGCCAGATTTGAACTCAGGTCCTCCTGACTCCAGGGCTGGTGCTCTATCCACTGTGCCACCTAGCTGCCCCCTCAAGCTGAGTTTTGAAGGAAACAGGAGATTCTAAGAAACAAGGGTAAAATTAGTACATTTAAGGTAGGAGGGACACAGTGCAAAGGTGTGGGGGTAGGAGGTGGAGTATTGTATTTGTGGAATAACAGGTTGGCTGGACCATCATGTGTGTAGAAGAGAGTAATGTGTCATAAGGCTGGAGAGGTAGATTGGGGCCAGGGTGTGAAGGGATTTAAGTGTCAAATAGAGGAGTTTGTAGTTGATTCTATAGATAATAATGAGCCACTGGAGTTTGTTAAATAAGATGAGTAACTCAATGAGACCTGTGCTTTAAGAACATCCCTTTGTCACCTGCGTTGAGGCTGGATTGTAGTGGGGAAAGACTTGAGACAGATGACCATATAGGAAGCTCTTAGATTTGATCTAGAGAAGCAGTGATACAGACATGAATCAGGGTGGTCACTGTGTGTATAGAGAGAGGGGGACAGATTCAAGACATGCTGCTGAGGTACAAGTGACATAATTGGATATGTGGGGGAGAGAGATTGAGGAATCAAGGGTGACTCTCAGATTGTGAATCTTGTTACTGGAAGGCTGATGGTGCCCTTGGTAGAAAATAAGGCAATTCAGAAAACATGGGTTTGAGGCAGGGGGTGAGGGAGAGAATGAGAGAAAGATTAGAGTTGGGTAGATAGATCTGAGAATCATCTGCATAGAGATTATAATTGAATCTATGGGAGCTGATGAGGTCACTAAATGAGGAGAGAGAAAGAAAAAGAAAGAGAAAAGAATAAGAAAATACTTATAGAAGAATGGTTAGCATTAATAAAGTGCTTTACAGTTTGCAAAGTACTCTACAAGTATTACCTCATTTTTATCTTCACAACACCTGTGAGACAGGTGCTATTCTTATCTCCATTTTACAGATGAAGATACTGAGGCAGACAGAGGCAAAGGCACTTGCCTAGGATCACAAAACTAGTAACTGAAGTTGGATTTGAACTCAGATCTTCCTGATTCTTTGTCCTTCTAGACTCCAGGGGGTCTGGCTGAGGGATATCTGTTCTATACATAAACTAAAAATATTGATGTCAGCTAAGCCTAAGAGATGAACATAGTAAGGTAAAAATAAAGAGACTGCCTTCTCCAACATGTAGAACTGTTGAAGCAGTCTTGGAGCACCTTAATGACTGTTGTTACAGGTACTTTTATTATTGGGACCATTTCTTTGAAAGGTGGTATAATATTTATACACATAGCCACAGAAAAGAAAAAAAAGGAATATAGGAAAGACAAAGTGGGGCTGTTAACTCTTAGCGAGTGTAGTGTAGTGAATATGAATGTGAAATCCATGAATATATGTAGTAAAATACAATCAAGAATATTCCATCCTCCAAACTTTTTTCTATATTCATTTGGCTGAAGATCAACATTAAACTAATTCCTGTATTTTATTTCCCAAAGAGAAACCACTGGAGTATTTCAGCAGTCTCATAAACAAAGTCTATTTGATTCATGTAAAATGTCCCATGGAGGGCCATTTACAGAAGATAAAGTGGAAGATGTAAAAGCCCTAGTCAAGATTATCCCGGTTTTCTTGGCTTTGATACCTTACTGGACAGTATATTTTCAAGTGAGTGGAAATAAGTAGAATAATTTGCTTCAATTCTTTATGATGGCCACACTAGTCCTTCCCCTTGGCTATAAAATATTATTTTGGATACAGTGTAGGTCAATAGACAATAATTAACAAAGGAAGCAAAAAGCTTAAGTCAGCCTGTTGGAATGACTTTGTAGGGGACTCTTACCCAGACTTAATCTGTAGTGTCAGGGGACAGATATAATGTAGGCCAGGAGTTATCTTGTTGACTTTTATGCAAGAAGTGTTAAAGGGCTTTCTAGCCTATTGTAAAAACCCTAAAATTCACCTCTTCTGCTCATATACCAGTGTGGCCCCCATAGCTTTTCTAGGCTTGTCACTTTCATCTGTGAATTGTAACCACTTATTACTTTTCAAAACATTTTTCTTCTTCATATTTGATTCACTTATTTATCCTTCCTTTCATTCCCTGACCATTTTCTTTTTCATGGATCAGTATTGAATCTCTGTAATTGCTTAGACTGACCCCCTCTGTGTAGGGTATAAATGTGGATATATCTGTAGAGGAGTCATAGTTGCATCTTTAAAATCCATTCTTAATATCACATTTCTCTATTATATCTAGATGCAGACAACATATGTTTTGCAGAGTCTTCATTTGAAAATCCCAGAAATTTCAAGTATCACAACCACTCCACACACGGTAAATAAAGCTATAACTATTTCAGTTATGAAAATAGGCTTATTCTGTGCAAAAAAATTCCTCCTTCAACTCTTTTTGCTCTGTACCAATCCCTTGAAAGTAGTTTTGGGATAAAGAGTAGTAAGGATAAGTAAAGATGTTCTAGTTGAAATAGAACAGTTGCTTAAGTAGTGTGGATTTTTGCTCTGTTTCTACAGAGAAAGGATAAAGTATGGATTCTGGTGGTGGGTGGTTGTGTGGTTGTTGGTGGTAAATTTGTAATGGAGAGCTAACTTAGGCATGCTGTGTTCCGTAAATATCCCTGCCCTATGCCAGAGCATTGGAGTAGGGTTAGCTCGACCATGCCTGGAGTTGTTTAGTTTGGTGAAATAGTGGTAAGTGGAATTTGTGGTATTAATCATATCTTTTGCCTGGAGGATCACTTCTTTTGTCTAGGTGTCTGGGCCGGAAGAAGAACTGCTGTTTCACAAAAATGCATAGATAGAGTAGTGTTACATAGAATGAGTGCAATTTCATATAACTAAATGGCAATAAATATTTGGCATGGTGACTTCTCCCTCACTGAAGAATAGGAACAAAGTAATACTGATTTGCCTTATGTCTAAATAATTTTTTCCTCAACTATGAAGTACTTGTTTCTCAACTATACAATTATGAAATAAACCGTCTTTACTTTTTTTTTTTTAAAAGATACCTATGTAATTTAGGCTGATGATTTAGATAGCTTTGTCGTGGGCAGGTTACCTACTGTCTCCATTTTAATTGTCCAGTTTCCAGCAGCCTGGTTGACTATGTTCGATGCATTGCTGATCCTGGTCCTTATACCTGTAAAGGATAAACTAGTAGATCCTATTTTGAAGAGAAATGGTTTGCTGCCATCATCTTTAAGAAGGATTGCAGTTGGCATGTTCTTTGTCATGTGCTCAGCCTTAGCTGCAGGTAAGAATGTGTCAGTGGTACCCAGAAAGTGACTCACATTTCAGCCCCAAAGGAACTTCCTATTACAAATACTCGGGCCATGTCAATGGTGGCAGGTGAATGGCATGACAAGTTTGTGCCCCACTTAGCATATTCCCTAAAACTCATGTTGTAGAATATGGTAATTTAACTCTTTACACTTTTAGGAAGGGGTAGGGTATACTGGACTGGTTATTTTTTCATTGCTCGCTTAAATAATGCATAAAGAAAGAAGAAAGGAAAAAAAACATTTTTGTGCCAGGCACTGTACTAAGTGTTTTACCATTATTACCTCACTTGATCCTCACAACAACCTTGGAGGTAGGTGCTATTATCATGATTTTACAGATAAGGAAACAGGCAAATAGGGGTTAAGTAACTCAGGGGTCATACAGCTAGTGAAGGTCTAAGGTCAGATTTGAATTCAGATCCTCCTGATTCTAGGCCCAACACTCTATTCATTGCACCACTTCAGTAGCTTTTGGTCTCTTTATTCCTCTGGGATAGGCATGATTTTTTGACAACAACAAAAATAACATTTATATAGATCTTTAAGGTTTGCAAAGTGCTTTACATGCATTACTTTATTTGAGCTTTAACAATCCCACGAGGTAAGTAGTATAAGTATGATTAGGCCCATTTTAAACTGAGGTTCAGAGAGGTTGAGGGACTTTGCTCATGATCACAGAGCTAGAGAGAAGTGGGATTTCATTCAGGGTCTTCCTGAACAAAGACTGTGGTTAATCTGGAGCACTCTGTATACCCCTGTATACTGTATACAGGGGTATACAGTGAAAGTCTGTGTTATTAAGTCCTGAAAGGTTCAGGAAGAAGGAATGTAATTGATGCAGTTGATAGGGAACTATATTTGGTGCTTAGGGGCTTTCTACATTTTCATCTCTGAAGTCAGTTCACAGAGTTGTTTATCCTTGTTCTTAAAGAGGACCAATGCCATCAGGAAGGTGATATCTTGATTTGCAAGTGAATTGGATTTAAGTGAGAGAGGGCTGTGCAAAATCACCAGCCTCACCCTCTCCTCTGGAGGCTTCTGGGCCCAGTGGCAAGACATAGGCAGAACAACTGGAGATGGCCCCAGATGCAGTGGGAGACCTTGGCCTTTTTAAGCTAACATCTTTCCTAGGTCTCAGTTTGTCTGAGGCAACACCCATTCAGTGATTTAAGACTAGGTAAGAAATGAGGCCAAAGATGGCCTAGTTTACCTACTCAAAAAAAAAAAAAATCAGTCTGGGAGGGGAAGATCCTTACCTGAAGTCAGGAAGATCTGAGTTGAAATCTAACCTCAGACACTGAAAGAGTTGTGATGGAGTACTAAAGAAAAACCATTCTCTTTGCTGGCAGCAAATGTAGTTACCCTTGACCCTTATAAATAAGCTTACAATTTTAGTTAGCTTTCATGTACCTTAAGTGACTATCACTCTCTTGTCTCGTATTTGTGTTTGGAATATTATTGTAGTAATATTTGAGAGTGAATATTCTCTAAAAATGCAGGGACATAAAAAGTGAAAATGTAATCCATTATAGCCAGTCATTCACCATCCATTATTATGAAGGAGTTACACACAGAAGTATAGATGTGGTGTTTGACATCGGTTTGGAATAAAAGATGAATATGCTCATGATAGGAATACATAGATGAACGTTATTATGCACATACTTGAAGGATTTATGATATTGTCAGTATTGAGAGTGCTACTAAATCAAATCTCTTGACTTAGTAAATTCTAGGTTTATGATGCACAGAGAGGTTAGGGGACCTGCCCAGAGTCACACAGTGAGTGTCAGGGGTAGGATTTTGAACATACATGTAAGGCAATCCAAGCCCAGTGCTTTATCCACTTTATCAGGGATTCTTAATTAAGTTCTGTATTTTTATTTATAATTTGCCATGTTATATGCATCTAAAACCATTATTCTGAGAAGTGGTCTAGAGACTTTACCAGACTGTCTGGAAGGTAGAGGATGCCAGAAAGGTTAAGAACTCTTTGTACTACATGGCAGGACTTACTTTACATGGATAGTGGGTCAAATGGTGCAAACTTTTATTGTGCCTAATCGTTATGCCTGATCAGCAGTGAGATTAATGTGAGCAACAGCCAATATATTTGTCCTACCAGAGGGTGCTCCTTATAAAAATGCCTCTTTGCTTAAAATCAGTTAAGTTCATTTGTAATATGTGCATTGATTACACTAAAATGTTTTCAAAGGTTTAGTTTCTTTTTTTTTTGTGAAAAGGAAAGGGATTTGGTAAGTTGATGTTGTATCAGGGTTATAGACATGGTCTTTTAATTCCACACAAGTTAAATGCTCACCACAAGGAATCCAGGAAAAGGGGTAAGTTGAATAGTAAAAGCATGCCCTGAAATCTGATGGCTAGAGCTGAGAAAACTTTTCACAGGATCTCAGTGGCCTCAGAGGCCTCCTAGTCCAGGCCATGTTAGACTTGTTCATACCTGACCCAGAATCCTTTCTCCAGCTTACCCTGACAGGTGGTCATTTAGCCTAGGGAAGGTTAAAAACCTGTGATAGGGAACCCTTTACCACTTGAGGTGGCCTCTTCTGCTTTTTGATAGCTCTGAGGGTTAGGAACTTTTTCCTTCCATCAAGTCTACATTTGCCTTTTATAAGTTCTGCCCTCTGGAGCTAAGCAGAGCTAGTCTGATCTCTCTCCTACATGACAGTTCTCCAAATGTTTGAAGGCTTTTGAAAGTATTTGGATAAGATTAATATTTATTTTTCTAGATAACCCCAGGTCGTAAGTATAACTAGTATACAATATTTAACCAGGAAGACTGATTTAAGGCAAATATTACACCCATAACATCTAACATATTACTTGGAATTCTGTGTATTTAAATGGTTTCATCTCTCCCTTGGAAGGGTCTAATTCAGCATCTGCCACAGAGCTTATCAGTACATACCAGAAATTAATGAAAGGAATGAAAGAGATGCAGGCTTACTTTCTGAATTAGTATTGTAGTCATTATTGGTGGATAATGAATACAGTCCAAGTTTGGTGGCATCAGCTTCCACAAATTTTCATCCCAACATAGTGGGGCTGCAAGAAGTCCTAGTTTGAAGAAGTTCGAGCAAAGTATTTGTGTTGGCAAATAATGAGTGTCTTGTTTTCTAGTCTGAACTGAGCTCACTTTTGGAACCAGGCCTGTGCAAAGTTATATCTGAGATAGCTTTTCTTTTCTTTTAAGTTTTTGGTGATGAAAGAAGGTAGGGAGTAAAGAGCATGCCTTAATGGAATTAGACAAGCCATCATAAAAACATTTCCCTCTATACAGAGGTCAGTTAAAAGTAGCATTTTCTTGATGTACTACTTTCTTGATGTCACAGTATTTATATGCTTATTTCAAATGTAAGAGCCTTAGTTGCATAACCTTTTACTATATCCTCTATTTTCTTTATTTTAGAGTATCAGTTTTCAATCAGAATTGGAATAAAAAGAAACTGCCCTAACCACCTCTTTCTTTTATTACCCCTTCCTCAACAGTGGTTATTTACCATATGCTCATGCATGAATGTACATGTATATTGTGAAATTGCTTCATTGACTAAAACTTAAATCTTCAAATGCACTAACAAAAGAAGTACCATTGACTTAATAAACCTTAAAAAGATGATTTTTCTTTAGATCTCCACCTCCCTGCCTTTCAGAGAATGATTTATGAAGATTGGGGGTAAGGAGAGAAAGAGTACCTTCTATTTGGGTGTAAATTTTTTTCAATTAAAATGACAGTTAGAAAGTAGCATGAGCAAAGTGGAGTAAACAATAGAAAATAATTCCAGAAATGAACAGTACTACATGTTAAGAAGTCTAAATGCTACCACATAAGTACTTGTTACAATTTTGACATGTAATCTAATGCTTGTATGAGATGATAAAAGAGAGGGGCTAGATGAAGATTACCAGTCAACTTCTGCTGCTTCTAAGTATTGTATACAAACAAACAAAAACCTTTGCTTTTTTAATTTTAGGAATTTTAGAGAGTAAAAGACTGGACATTGTAAAGGAGAAAACAATTAATCAGATAATTGGAAATGTCACCTACCATGCTGCTGATTTGCTAATTTGGTGGCAGGTTCCACAGTATGTGTTGATTGGAATGAGTGAAATATTTGCAAGTATAGCAGGTAAGTGTTGTTATAAATTCAGCATATGGTCTCAAATTATTGTTACAGATACAGCAGTGGGCTTTGAAATGTAAATCCATTAAGGCCTATTGATATACACCTACTTGTTGTCCTCTTAAAATGTATACTTTAAAAATAATATTTATAAATTCTCCTGGCATTTGGTAGATCTACATATATAATGTTTTATACAAACAAATACCCTTATTTTTGATGTTAAGTTTTGAAGTTTGCACTTATTTTTGAATACATAGTTTCTGATTCACTGAGTATATCAGAGGTAAAGATCTAATTTACTTTTAAAATAAATATGAGGTTGTGTTGGGGGAGAATTTTTAATCTGGGGAGAATTTTTAATCTAGGTAGAAAATATGCCCTCTCAAATGGGTATCCTTTTGTGAGCATTTTAATTTTTGATAGATTATACACTCCTTTTTTTTTTTTTTTTGCTTTTTGGTGAGGCAGTTGGGGTTAAGTGACACTTGTCCAGGGTCACACAACTAGTAACTGTCAAGTGTCTGAGGCCAGATTTGAACTCAGGTCCTTCTGACTCCAAGGCTGGAGTTCTATCCACTGTGCCACCTAGTTGCCTCTAGATTATACAGTCTTTAATAACCACATATGCCTATGACTGGCTTCCCTTGTAAATATGTAATAAAACTTTTCCAAATTTAATCACCACACTTTACCAAAACTTGTTTGCAGGTTCTGCTTGATTAATGTCACCCTGTATTAATGCCAACTTGTAGCTCATGTACAAGTAAGTCTTAGGAGTGGTATTTTTCCCTTTTAGAAGGAGTGGAGAGATTATGTTTGAAAAAATTACTGATTTCTATTACTGAAGAGGGTGGTATATTAATTAGCAAAACAAATAAAACAACGAACATTGAGGTTTTTAAAATGGTTTTGATGGTAATGACTTGATTTTTCTCTTCTGTAGATTATAGTCCTAATTTACTAATGGTGTAACAAAGGTCAAGAAGTCAGGCTTTGAAACCTTTCTACCAGTTTGTAAGATTTAGCACTCTCTAAAAATGAGTTTTTAGCTGAATCCTGGCACTAGTAAGAAAGTAGTGAGAGTACTCCTAGATTATATCTACATTGATGACTACTTCACTGCAGGATGCTTTGTTCTTCACCCTTCCAGAGACAGAATACCAGGGAAAGAGAGGAGGACCTTCCTTAATCAGATTTAATAACGTTCCGTTTATTTATTTTTCTGAATAGTTTTATATATATTTTTAATATTTTACTTTTGAAGGTATTAGAAGATATTGTGGTTCATTCTAGCCTAGTATCCCTATCCGTATGTAGATTTGTATTTCTGAACTAGTGAATGTACCAAGTGGCAAAACAAGTAATAGGTAGTTCTGTAATCTATAATCCTGCCACCGTTTCTACATAGAATGATTGGTGACCTATTTATCTCCAAGAAAGGAAGTAATTAGAATAGGGATTATATTAATGAAAGCCAAATCAAGAGAGAAACTTTATCCTTATTTCTTGTACATATTCAGAAATAATGTACCTGTGTGCAATGTTATATAAACATTCATTTTTTGAAACATTATGTATGATGACTGTCATCACGTGATCATCAGCTTATATCATACCAAAAAGGAAGGAGACTCTATGAAAAAGTTACTTTTTGCATCTTAACCCATGTCCAGAAAAGCTGAGCATTTAACCTTTGACTGGAGATGATGATCTCCAAGGATTTGTCACTGATTTACATTAAGGCATAGATTATTATTAATGTTTATTAAATTTGCAGTTGACACAAAGCAAAGTCCTAGGTGACAAAGGGATCCTGCCATCTGAGGGGCCAGGGCTGAATCTGAGAAGGTGAAATTTAAGAGGCATAAATTTAAAGTCTTGCACTTGAGTCAGCAACAACAAAATAACTTTACAAGTTCAAGATAGGGGAGATGTGGGTAGACAGCCATTTGTTTGAAGACTGGAGGTTTTAGTGTATTCTAAGATTAGTCTGAGTCATTTGGATGATTTGGTAGCCAAGAAAGACAGTGCATTCTTAGGCTGCCTGAGAAGAAACACAACAATAAAGACAGGTAGTCCCCCTTTACTCTGCCCTGTTCAGACCAGGTTTGAAGGATTGTGTTCAGTTCTGAATGCCACAGGTTAGAAAAAACACCAGTAAACTCTAGAACATCTAGAGGAAGACCTCCAGAATGACGGGTGGCCTATTCACTCCCAACACAGACAGTAGTTTAGGAACTAAATAAAGGTGAGTCAAGAAAGAATATGGCTCAGTTTCATTCCATGTGAGGATCAGTTGAAGTAACTGGACAAATATGTCCTAGAAGAGAGAAGCCTTAGGGAAGACTTATGATATTTTTCTTCTAAGCATTTGAAGGTCTGTCATTTGGAAGAAAGATTAGACTAGTTCTGCTTGGCTCCAGAGGATAGAATGAGCAGCAATGAATAAACATTACAAGGAGGTGACTTTAGACTTGATGTCCAGAAAGCACCCTAATGTTTAAAGCTGTCCACAAATGTGGGGGGCTGCCTGGAGAGGTAGTGCATTCCTCTTTGTTAGAGATCTGACCGTTAGACCACTTGTCAGGCATGTTGTAGGAGCAATTCTTTTTTCTGATTTGGGTTAAACTGGATGGCCTTTAAGATTCCTTCCAATTCTGAAATTTTGTGATTAGTCTTGAGAAGTAGTAATGGTCAGTTTAGAGCCCTTGAGTATAATGCAATAAGTTTAATAGTGATAAAGGACTTAACTTCTGAAGGTTTTCATAGGTGTCCGTTCTGTTAGGTTAACATTTAATTGCCTGTGCTCCATGCTCTTTCTCTGTTGTTTTTTGTACAGGGCTGGAATTTGCATATTCAGCTGCTCCAAAATCTATGCAGAGTGCCATAATGGGATTATTCTTTTTCTTCTCTGGAGTTGGGTCATTTTTTGGTTCAGGATTGCTGGCATTGGTGTCGGTGAAAGGCATTGGATGGATGAGTAATCACACAGACTTTGGTAAGGATGCTTTGTAGGGTCGAGTCTCTTGGTAATCTGTTGCCAGTCCTTAATGAACGAACAGGCGATATTTCTTGTAATGTGACTTGCCTTGCAGAAATTATCATGGAACCTCGATTTCTCCATACACAGGTGCTTATTTCCCCAAGAGGTTGGTTGTTGCCAGCAACTAAGAATCACACCTGATGGGAGAACATGAACTGAAGAAACATGGGCCAGGCGGGTCAGCCAAGACTGAACCATTTATTCACCTGAGGGTCACAGCATATATAGGAAAAAGTTGGGAACTTCAAAGGATCCCTTGTATGGGAAAACTATGCATATTCTGTAACTGTTACTGATAACTTTCAAGGTTCAGAGTTTGGTAAAAAAAATGCTTTCAGGACATACATCAAAGGAGCATACAATAAAAGTATCAAGAAAAGGATTACGTACATTTTTAAAAAATGGTTACGAGATAGAGATTAACAGTCAGTTAACAGGCCTCGACAATCATTCTCAGGGCTATCTCAGGTTCTTATCTCAAAGTATGTGACTAGTCCTCCCTAGTTTGCCACATGTTATCCCTCATGCCAGACTTTTATTGTGTCATGGTCGGGCAGTTCCAGGAGCCCCTTAATGAATAGGAGAATGGTGAGCCAACATCCTGTTTAAATGAGCCCTTGAAGGTAAGAACAGGCAGGGGTTAAATTCCAACTTGAATTCTTTAACCCTTTTCTGGACTGATCAGAGCTGGCCCTCTACAGTTGGTGGTGGTGGATAAAGACTCAAAGCATATAAATATAGATTTAATTAAATGCCAGAATTTAGTTTTACATATTTCTTATGTAGGTAAACTGGTTTACTTAAAATATTTACCTATAGTACTAAGATAGTTGGTTGGTCATACTATGTACTTAATACCACAAAGTGTGATGGATAACATCGCTTATAATTGTAGGTCAGCATGTTTTATTAATTACCTGCAAGCTAAGAATGGCCTCTTATCTGTCAGAAATGGCAATCTTGGTAGCTTAAAAATGGAATGGTATATTGATAACTGGTACCTTAATCTCATAATGCATTTGAATTTACGTGATTCAGAAGCTGTAGGATTAAGTCTAAGCTTCCATGGTGGTCTGCCATCAAAACACCTCCTAACCTTGTATTTTTTTTCTAACCTTGTATTTTTACAGTGACCCCTGACCCTCATTAGACAGAATCACACAACTTCAGAATTAGAAAGGATACCCAGTGACTGTCTAGTGTATCTTGTACCTAAATAAGAACCTTCGATACTTTTTGCCCCCAAGATGGCCATGTAGCCTTTGCTTGAAGTTTTCAAATGAATGAGAACCTACCACCTCCTGAGACAGTCATTCTACTTTGAGATAACTCTAATTGTTAGGAATTTTTTGCTTATATCAAGCCTAAATTTGCTTCTTTGTTATTTTCACTCATTGTTCCAAATTTTGCCTTTTGGAGTCAAGCAGAACAAGTTTAAACTTTCTTCCATGGGACAGCCCTTTAAATACTTAAAGACAAATATGTTCTCTCCTTAAGTCTTCTCTCCAGTCCCTTCAGTCAGTCCTCATTTGGCAAAACTACCATCCTCATTGCCCTTCTGAGGACATTTTCACGCTTAGCAATGTTCTTCCTAAAATGTAATATGTCTAGAACTGAACACAGTACTCTAAATGTGGTTTGACTGGGAAAGAGGACAGTAGGACTGTTATGGCCACATTCTAGGCTGCAGCGTTTCCAGTGCCCAGCACAGTACCTGGCACCTGGCAGGTGCTTAATAAGTATTTAGTGATTGATTGATTCCTTTCATGCAGCCTAAGATCACATTGTTTTTCTTGGTGACTCTTTGCTATTGTTCCTTACCACTCACTAAAAGCCCCAGATCCATTTCAGACAAACCTGTTGTCTAATCATGACTATCCTTTAGGGAGTTGATTAGTTGATTAGTTTCATATTTATTGCTAAGTTTAATCTGACTTCAGCCAACGTCCAAGTTGTGAAAAAGCCTCCATTTATAATTTCTCCAAGTGTTTAGTCAGCTGCAGTGTAAGTTAGTGTCATTTATTTTGATACCTACATTTTATCCCCTACCTCTGTGTATAACCAACTCCCCAGTACCTGCAGTTGGCACTTCTTCCATAAAGTTTTCTTAATATTGTCTTTTGGATTTAAAGGAGATTTAATGATGCTAGACCAGGCCTCCACAACCTGTGGCCTGCTGGCCTCTTATGGCCCTTGGGCCACTTGCAGAACACCAAGGGATTTCCTCTACATACAAAAGATGTTTTCCTCTACATTTTTCAATAGCAGCCCAAAATCCTTTGGTGCGTGGGGCAAGCAAGGGCTGTAAGCGGTCTGGAGGTTGCAGGTTGTGCAGGCCTGTAGTAGACAAGCCTGGTTGTGTTTCTTGTAAATTCTTACTTTAAAAACACTTTATAAGTGGTGAGTTATATAAAGATAATAGATATATAGTATACCTTCATGTGTTTGTGGTGGGTGCTAGGAGCGTTCTCACATCACTGTTGATTTATGTTTACTTAATAATAATAAACTGGTTGAGGGCTGAGAGATATATGGAGATACATTAAAAACAGCATGTCCAGAACTAAACTTGTCTTTCTCCTCAACAACCCCTTTGTTCTTACAAACTTGTCCATTTCCTTTGAAGGTACTGCAATCCTTCCTGTCTCTCAGGTTCATAACCTTGTCATTATACTCAATTCCTCATTCTCCCTCACCTCACACATCCAGTTAATTACCAGATCTTGCGCTTTCTACCTTTACAACATCTCTCAGATCAGACCCCTTCTTTCTACCTTAGTTGAGACACTCATTGCCTCTTGCCTAGATTATTGGACCAGCTTCCGAATTGGCCTTCTTGCCTCAGGTCTCTCCCCATTCCAGTCTATCCTGCACACTGCTGCCAAAGCAGTGTTTTTTTAAGCACATGTTAACTCCAGTGACTTCCTCTTGTTTCTACAATAAGCTCCTCTGTTTAGCTTTTGAAGCCCTATACTTCCTGGCCCCAACCCATCCAGTCTCGTTGGGCACTGCTTTCCTTCTCATGCTTTGCAGTCCAGCCAAACAGGCTGTCTCTTGGTTTTTCCTACCATAACACTCCTCCTCCTTTCTGTCTTTCTTTATACTGGCTGCCTCACATGCTTGACATGTTCTCCCTCTTTACCTCATAGAATTCTTTCTTTAGGATGAAATTCAGGCACCATCTTTGTGTGAAGTGTTTCATGATCTTCTCAGTTACTATTGCCCTCCCTCACTTGTATTTTTACTTTGTATATATTTGTATTTATTCACTTTATGTTGTATATTTCTTTAAATGTACTTGTTTTTCCCCCATTTGAATGTTTGCTCCTTCTGATAAGTAGAAATTCTGATGAGTATATGCTTTGTACTTGTTTCCTCAGTGTCTGACATATGATAGCACTTAGTAAATACCTGTTGATTGAATGATTTATTAAGGCTCCAGAACTAGAAGCAACCAAATATATTCTCTGTACCTTTTCTTAAAAACAAGTTGCTAGCCAAGTAATAAATAAGAACACCCATATATTGAATATAGTACTTCCCAGTTCTCAACCCAAAATTGAAATCCACTTTTGGTTTGTACAAAGAAGTAAGCACTGCGTGTTATCTTATGCTAGGCTTCCCTGGACTCAGTTAAGCCAAAGATAATTTAGGATTAGGGTTAACGTAGTTGTATGGTTAGCACATCATTTATTTGCTTTTGGTGTCTTTGGTCATAGATGTCTTCATCCTCCCATAAAATAGTCAATAAGCATTTATTAAGTGCCTACTATGTGCCAGACATTATGCTAAGTGCTGGGGATACAAATAAAAAAAGAGATAATCCCTGCCTTCCAGGATCTTATACTCTAATAGAGGAAAGCACAAAAGGAAGCTGAAAAGCAAGGGATAGAAAGTGGGGAGAGGGACATTGGCATGACAGAGAAGCCAGTCACAGGGGAAATGAAGAGATGTCTTTGCTGAGACCCTTCCTTAATTGAGGTTTGGAGTTCTTGGTTCTGCCCTCCAGTCTCAGGGACAGAGAGGAGGGAGGAGTGGATGATGAGGCCTCCTAGTGATGAGTTTCCTTGGCTGTGGTGGAGAAGTCAGCAATTTCCCAAAATTGAACAGCCAACTAAGATGTGTTTGTTGAGCTTCCTCCTTAGACAGAAATTGAAGTGGAGAGACTATCTTAGAGGAGTGGTCCAACCCACCCAGTACTTTGCCACTGTAGCATGCTTGTGTTTGCCTAGTGAACAAAACTGATGTGCTGGAAAAAAAAAAAAAAACATTCTGTGAATGGATTGATTTAGATGGAAGAACTCTCAGATCCTTTTCCCTGCCTGATTCCTTAGCAGAATCATTCAATAGGAGCATAGATTTACCACTATGGGAATTTTAGAGATCATTTTATAGTTGATGAAACAGGCCCAGAGTTAAGTTACTTAGCCAAAGTCATACAGGTAGTAAGTGGTAGAATCAGGGTTTTTAACACATGTCTTCTGACTCCAGATCCAACATTCTTTCTACTACATCATACTGTCTTCCAGTAGTAGTTAGCAGGCAGGACTATAGCAGGTTTAGGCCTTTGTTTAAGTAGATTCGTTCTCAGAAAATGAGATATGACAGATTAGTGCACCTTCATGTTATAGATTTTTCATTTGCAGCTTTCATTACCTGAGTATAAGTACTAATTTTTCTCCTGTCATTTGTACTGAAGTGTTTTGGAAAAAAGCAGCCAACTTGTGAAAGAAAGCATTTTATTCCTTTTCCCTCCCTTTGAAACACTATGAAACATTTTCTTCCTTTTATTCTTTGTCCCCTCTTCCCCACTGCACACGTGCACCTGTCAACAAATTTAGAAAGAACATAAATTCACACCAACCTCAACACAACTCGCTATGCAAGGTAGATCTAAACGTTAAGATCTTTTGTTAAATTTTGGGACACAGTTTCATTGCATATGATTTAGAAAAGTAGGTGTGCCTTTATATGCGATATATTGGCCTCTGTTGCTGTTTGAAGTCCATAAAACTGATGTCCTTGTCTCAGTGAAAAATTCTATTATTGATTGTTCCCGTTGTATTTGGTTTTTTCTTTGGCTCATTGACTCATGTTTTTGTGTTTGCCCATTTCCTAGCTGACAGTATCAGTTTTATTTCCACTTTCTACTTCAAAAAAACACTGCTATAAATACTTTGGTGTATATAAGATTTTTCTTTTTATCTTTGACTTCCATGGAGTATGTACCAACAGAGATTTGGTCGTATTTGTTTCAGGTCATTTAGAAATGATTAACTACATTTCTTAGCATAATTTCAAATTACTTTCCAGAGTTGGAAACCATTTCACAGCTCTGTCAGCAGTATATGCCTGTCTTTCTACACCTTCTTCAACACTATTTCCGTCTTTTGCATTCTTTGCTAACTTGCTGGATGTCAATTGATTTGCATTTTTTCCCTTATTAATTGGGGAATTTATCCATTCTGTCCAGTAGCCATAGGTCTTAAATGCTTCTGTTATTTGCCCGTGTATTTTGAATATTAGGCAGACCTATGTCAGAGATTTTTGGTGCAAAGATGTTTTTTTTTCTGAATAAACAGCTTCTTTTCTTATTCTGGTTGCATTAGTTTTGTTTATGCAAAACCTTATCAATTTGATGTAATCAAAATTAAGTATTTTATACTTTTTGAACACTTCTACACTTTGTTTGGTTAAGAATTCTCCTCCTAATCATAGCTATGAAAGCTGCCTGACATAGTCTCTTTTATTGTGAATTTATTTACTGACATTATTGTGCCAAATTTTTAGTTGAATCTTTATGGTTCTCTATAAATGTTATCTATAAAAAGCAATAAATTTGTGTCTTTTGTGATTATTCCCTCAATTTATTTGTCTTAATGTTTTAGCTAGCTTAGTTGGCTTGTTTAGAATCATGTCAAATATTAGAAGTGACAGTAGACATCCTTGTTTTACTCCTGATTTAAAGGCATAGTGTTTCTGTCTTACAGACAGTGTTAGCTCTTGGTTTAGAGAGGTATTTTTACCATATTAAGGAATGTTCCATTTATTCCTATGCTTTTGAATATTTTAAACAAGAATTGATGGTGTATTTTATCAAAACTTCTTTTTTTATCTCTTAGCATAATCATTGATTTTTATTATTAATGTTGTCTGTGAGGTTTGTAATTTTCCTAATATTGACTCAATCCTGTATTCCTGGTATAAATCTAACCTGGTCATGATGTATAATAATCTTTTTGAATATGTTGTTGTGTAGCCTCTTGGCTGATATTTTATTCAATATGTTTGCGTTCATATTCATTGGTAATATCAGCCTATTTTATCATTCCTGTTTTTCAGATATCTTATTTTATCTTCAATTTTTTCCCCCTAGTCTTTTGACTTTTTCTGATATGTAGTCTCCATTGAGTTCTGTTTGCTCTGTTCTCCTGGGATTCTACCACTTTTGGTGAAGTTTTCCATCTTCTCTTCTAAGCTATTTATTTTCCATCTAATTTTTGCCTCTAGTCTGTTGCATTGATTTGCTTTTCTGTTTTTTAACCAGTACTAAATAATATTGATGATTTGATATTTCTTTGTACTGGAAAGGCTGTTTTCTTTTTTTCTGTAAGATTATTATTCCTTTTGGGATTTCAGACTTTTTTCCTCTCCAAATGAACTATACTGTTATATATCTAGCTCTGTAAAGCATCCCCGTGGTTGTTTGTTATAGCACTAAATCTGTAAGAATTCAGGTTTAATTTATTATTGACATGGACCAGCCATGAGGACCGAAAATCTCTCCACTTATTTAAGTTGCTCCTTATTGCTTTTAAGAGTATTTTACAACTGTATCTTTATAACCCTTGAGTATACCTTTGTAGACGCAGGTGTTTTATACATTTTTAGCCATTTTGAATGAGTCTTCTTTCTAGATTTTGCCATTCCTGTTATATAAAAATGATATCATTTTTGTGAGTTTATTTTTTATCTCACTACTTCCAAAAGCTAATGTCTCAATTAATTTCTTTGCTGATTTTCTATGGTTTCCTAAGGATACCATCACATCATCAGCAAGTGAGGCTATTTTTGTCTCCTCTTTACTTATATCCATGCCTTTAAATTTTTTTTCTTTTGTCTTACTGCTATCATTAGCATTTGAAAAGATTTGGAACAATTAAAGTTGTTGGTATTCTATTTGTCTAAATTTTATTAACTTAAGATTTTGTTTAACCCTTACTTCATTAAGTATTCATTCAGTGAGGGAAAACTTTCAATTTTTTCATTTAAATTACTTAGCTATTTAAAAATAGCTAAGGTTTATGATAATTATTTTTAAAAAAAAATTACTGGTTAGTGATCTTAGTTTATTGACAAATCATAACTATGCTTCAGTACTTAAAGGATGTTTGATTTTATTGGTTTAGATATGCCCTCCATCAATATTAATTATAGCCACTCTGATTCATAGACTGTCTTTCAGAATTGTTAAGGCTGAAGAATCATTGTCCTGGAGCCAACCTGGTGGGAAGTCTCTTTCAGCTTACTGTAGTGACCATTCTTGAAGCATTTCCTAGGGCCATAGAGCTTTTGCTCCAGGGGCATACCTTTTATAATTCTAGGGTCATTTCTGTACCACTGTGAAGCACCAGGGCAAGATTTTAATGGGAGGGCCATTCATAAATGGCCATTATGAAGGCTTGTCATCCTTCATAAACTTTATTTTTACCTATCTGGTGATAGTAGTATTTTATTAATAAAATCAGCCTAATCACCAAAACCGATCTTTGGTTAGTTGGGTGCTGTAATCAGATGTTTTTAAAAGTATTTAACATATAAGTTGACTGACTTAGTAAACTGTAAGTAAGCTTTATCAGTCACCTATTAGTTCTGTCATTTTAACTGCTTTTTTTGTAAAATCTCATTTGTGACATTTCTGAGCTGGCTGAAATGCCTCTTTTATAAACTAGTCAGTTCCCCAGCATTTATTAAGAGCATTCTCTGGGTAAGGTGCTGTGCTGAATGATGAAGGTAGGAAGAACAGCAACGGCCCATGCCCTCAGGGAGCTCAGAGCCTGGCCCCTCTTGTGTGAAACCCTGCTGCATTCAGCCAACTCACTCTGCCCTCTCTCTAGGTAACATTAATGGCTGCTACCTGAACTACTACTTTTTCCTGCTGGCTGCTATCCAAGGAGTGACCCTCCTGCTTTTCCTGATTGTCTCCGTGAAATATGACCGCCAACGGTCTCGGGCCAATGGAATGCTCGCCAATGGCAAGTCCTGATGTTCCCTGACCTGTGTGTGCGCAATGAAACTATCTTGATCCTGCGGATTTTTAGTATACTGCCAAGCTATGGATTGGACAAGAGACGCCATTAAATGCACAACGATTTATTCTACCTGTGTCTGTTGTAGTTTCTTTTCTGGTGAGCTGGGAAATGCTTTCATTCTTATCCTTACATTTGAAGTCCCTTGCAGGTTTCTTTAGTAAATTTATACATCATTCAACAAGTTTAAAGTAAATGCTTTTTTAAAAAAAAATTTTATTTAGTATTTTATTTTTCTCCAGTTACATGTAAAAACAATTTTAACATTCATTTTCAAAACTTTGAGTTCTAAATTCCCTCCCTTCCTCCCTACCCCCCGCATTGAGAAGACAAGCAATTCGATATAAGTTATACGTGTATAGTCATGCAAAACACTTCCAAAATAGTCGTATTGTGAAAGATTAACTATATTTCCCTCCATCCTATTCTCCCTTCCCCCATTTATTCTGTTTTCTTTCTCCTTTGACCCTGTCCCTCCTCAAAAGTGTTTTGCTTCTGACTACCCGTTCCCCCAGTCTTCCCTCCCTTCTGTCACCTCCTCTTATCCCTTTCCCCCCTACTTTTTTGTAGGGTAAGATAGATTTATATACCCAATTGAATGTGTATGTTATTCCCTCTTTGAGCCAGTTCTGATGAGGGTAAGGTTCACTCCTTCCCTCTCACCTCCCTCTTCTTCCTCTTCACTATAAAAGCTTTTTCTTGACTCTTTCATTTGAGATAATTTTAAAGTAAATACTTTGAAAAGTCTTACTTTGTCTGATCCATCCCCTCCCCCATTTGTGGAACCAGCATTAGTCCACTGAAAATATTATTTTAGTTTGAGAATTATTGAATTCCACAAATCTGAATCTTTCCCTTATCAGACATAAATTTATTGATAACTTCAGAATATACTCTCAGTATAATTGTCCTACCAGGGAGACTTTTCAGATAGATTGTGATTGTCCAGATAGCCCTGGCATGCAGATAGATTGTCTGGTCATAGAGTAATTTTACATGAACCTGAATTGTTAATTTCGGCATATAAAACAAAAGTTTATTCCTTGGGAAGTAAATTCCAAATCTTATACAGTTTTTCTAAATTATTGGAACTAACAAGTCAGCTTACTAAAATATTATGTTTTTGGCCTTTAAGGTCCTAAATTTTATGGTTTTGAGTCCTAGTAATTTTTGACTTTCAGCTAATCAGTAAGAATCTCAGTTTAGGTGAATAAATCAGACCTCTGAAACTCAGACATGTTTGAAAGTGTTGCCCTATATTACTTCTGTCATAGAAAGAGGAAGTTTAAGAAATTAAAAAAAATCAAATTCAGTACAGTTGTATCATATAATATTACTACAAGGTGATATCTAAAAATGTGTTCTATAGATGGCCAGGCTCAGTGCAATGTGCTTCTGTGTAGGAAGGATTCACAAGTAAAGTCATTCTTAAGAGGAAGTATCTGTTTTACAACATATCAGACTTGACTTGCCTGGCATTGGCCAGCAGGACCAATAGAATTGTGTGGGGGATAAGGATGTGAACAGTCATAGTTGGGAATGTATCAATGCATGCCTTGGCCTTGTGCACTTGAAACTAACCAAATACCGCCCCCCTCCCACCCAGCCCTAGTTCACCAGTAAAATTCTAATCAGATGTGAGACCTGATAATTTTTCAACTTTGCCAACCTTGAAATTAAACATATAGAAATTTTGTTCCTTCTTCTGTTCCCCCACCCATCTCCAGTAATCTATGTCTAAGTTCTTATGTGGAACACTAATTTTTTCTGATAACTCATTTCCTCTCTACTCTCACTATTTAACCTGTTGTCCCTTCTTCTGGTTAGTCTTCGCTTCACTTTAGTCTGTCCCTCAGCAAGCAGAAAAATTTATTTGACAAATCCATAGCTCTGCCAATGTCACACCCTTCCCAAACTTTTCATTGTCTTCCAGAGAAAGGTCAGATCCAACTTTTAAACACACTCTTCTTTCTTGCTAATCTCTGTGTTTTAGCTCACATTATTTCCTTGTTGAAATATTTGATTGAAGAGGGAGTAACCAAGTGAGGAATTTGGGCCTACTGGTGGTGGTATTAATTGATTTTTTTTTTTTTTTGGCTAGGCAATGGGGTTAAGTGACTTGCCTGGGGTCACACAGCTCCTAAGTGTTATGTGTCTGAGGCTGGATTTGAACTTGGGTCCTCCTGAATCCAGGGCCGGTGCTCTATCCATCATATCCACCTAGCTGCCCCTATTACTTGATGTTTTGAAATTAAGGTAGTAAATTATAGTAATTCTCTCTTTTCCCCTTCCCAATAGGGGAAGACATATTGATAGAAGACATATATGTACAAAAGGCTACACTTGGCAGGAATCACCTGTGTTCACACTCACTTTCCCCCTCTTTTCCTCCTCCTTCCCAGAGTATGTCTCTCTACAAATGAGGTTCTTTATCCTGGGCAGCTGAAAGTGATTGAGGATTATCTGCCCCAGGGCACAAATCCATGCATATAATTGATGCTAGTGACGTTTCCCACTCAAAGCAGCCATAAACAGTCATGTACGGGGTTGCTATTTATGAAGTACTTCTCATGTGGACATCAGCCTTCTGCAGTGCTCAGTTGTCCTGTCTTGAGACCTTAAACTTAATCTTTTACTAGGCAAAAGAATAAGCATTTATTAAGTTGCTATGTGCCAGGCACTGTGCTAAACGATTTACAAACATTGCATTTGATCTTCACAGCAACCCTGTAAGGGGGGTGCTATTATTAGCTCATTTTACAGATGAGAAGACTGAGGCAGACAAGTTAAAAGATATTATTCTCATTTTACAGTTGAGGAAACCAAGACAAACAGGATAAATGTCATGTCATGTCCAAGGCCACATAAATGTCAGAGGCCAGATTTGAACTCAGGTCTTCCTGACTCCAGGCCTAGCACTCTAACCATTGTACCATCAAGCTCCTTGTTCCCTTACCAAGGTATCCCACATCCTTCCTCCTACAATCAACCTTGCTCTCCAGTGACTCAGGATCAATAAAGACATTTACTGACTTTTCTTCTCCACCTGACCGAGATGGAGATATGTTTCTGCTGTGAAAGTGCACCTGTGAAGGCACAGGATGAGCTACTTCTTGAAGAAATCCTTTTATTTTGTTACTTCACATTGCTATTCCTGTCCTTCCATGTAGGATTGGTGTCACCTCTTAGGGGAATTATTTTTTTATTTAAAATATGATGTCCTAATGACTTGTCTTCTTTTTGTCTTTCTCTCATAACTCTCCCAAATAAACAACAATAAGTAAAACAGATGGAG
Source organism: Vombatus ursinus (assembly GCF_900497805.2). Lineage (NCBI taxonomy): Eukaryota > Metazoa > Chordata > Mammalia > Diprotodontia > Vombatidae > Vombatus > Vombatus ursinus. Next base: position 1,322,478 of record NW_020949772.1, read on the forward strand.
AAAAATGGTCAGATTATAGAATTTAGAACTGGAGAGGACCTTGAAGGTCATCTTTGTCTTGACTTTCATTTCACAGAAGGGGGAACTGAGCCTTTGAGTTGGAGGGCAACAGTGGAATACGGTAGAAGAAGCATTAGCTCTGATGTCAGAAAGCCTGGGTCCACATCCTACCTCTTATATGATCTCTGTGACCTTGGATAAATCAGCCCCCTTGGACCCCAGTTTCCTCGTATATTAAATGAAAGGATTCAACTAGTTATTCAACTCTGATATCCCTTTCAGCTTTAAGTCTGATACTAAGAGGTTTAGTGACTTGTCCAAAGTCACACAGATAATTGCAGAACCTAAATTCAAATGCAAGTCTCTGACTAAAGATTCATTGTTTTTTTTTCTTCACATTTTATGTTTATCTTTTGAATCAGATTGTTGCCTTTATTATTTGATAGTGAAATATCTCCTTCATATACTGTCAGGAACGAGGCACTGCCAGTTCCTTAAAAATGAACTGAAAAATACTCTGGTCTTAATTTCTTGTCTTGGTATGAATAGATATCCAGGGACATGGGTAGGATTTCACCGTGGACAGGCCAGGGTGACTGAACTGCTCTGGGAACTGAAGGAAAAATGTAGTCCATTGGGAGCTAACCATGGTCCTGAATCTTGGTGTCTGACGCAGAACTCAAATTTAGTCCAAGCACCATGATCACCAAAGTCATCCAGCTCCATCTACCAAACTTTACAAACTTTTATGCCTCAAGTTTAACCAATATTTTCTCACTTGCATGAAGGAAAAAATTCTTCACGCTATTGAGGGATTGTAGGTGATATAATAGTAATAGTAATAATAATAATAACTGACATGTATTTCTTTAAGGTTTTCAAAGCACTTCACATATATTTTCATATGAGCCTCATTACAATCCCATGAGGCAAGCACTACAGTTACTAGGATCGTATTTTACTTATGAGGAAATAGGCTTTAGAGGGATTATGTAATTTACTGATGTTCACAGGGCTAAAAAGTGTGAAAAGTGGGCTTAAAATTCTTCTGATTCTAAGTCCAGCACTTAGGCCACTAAATCTTGGCTTTTGCTCTTGCTGTTGGACCACGCTTGCAGGACCGTGGTTATTTCCTGTCTCTGGGCCTCAGGTTCCTGATAGTTAAAATGAAGGAGTTAGGCTAGATGACTTATGAGATATCTTCCAAGTAAATTCTATTAGATGTTATAAAATTGTATTGATAAGATTTTGGAAAAAAAGACATTTCCCTGGAGGCCCCTCAGTGTGGTCGATGAGTAATTGTCTTAGGACTTTGGAGCCCAATTTTGAGTTTCTGTGATTCTGTCACTCTCTGTGGGGTATCTTTATGAATTTTTGTTTGCATGTACTTTTATTTTTTACCTGTTTAGCTGGCATACCTAGCATAGTAGGCATATATGGGAACATAATCCTGCAAAGGTGCAATCAGTACCTGCCCTACAAATGAGTGGAAAGCTGGGGGCCTCCCAGAGAGTCCACATAGTGGGGGGTGGATACGGGAGTTCTGGGCTTTGATACTAAATACTCACAGTTCCCATTTAAATAGTTCTTTATGGTGTGCAAATGCCTTTGAATAGAAGAACTAAAAAGAGCCTTAAAACCATTTTAGTTTAACATGCCTACATTTTAAGAGTAAGGAAAGTTCCCTAGACAGAAGTGATTTTCTAGAACATGACTCTGCCTTCCCACCCCCACCCCCACCCCCTACTGCTAGTGCCTTCCCTCTTGAGATTACCTTCCTCTTGGACTGTAGCTATCTTTGATGGGTATGTTGTCTTCCTCTTTGGAACGTGAGCTTCTTGTGGGTAAGGACCATGTTTTTACCTTTGTATCCTCAGTGCTTAGCACAGTAGCAGGCATGTAGTAAGTGCTTCATAAATGCTCAGTTGGCTGACAGGTTTGCTGAACGTTAAACAGGTAGTAAGTAGGCAAAGCCATGATTTAAACTCACCTCCAAATCTAATGCTTGTTCTGTCACTCCACCTATAATAATCAGACAATCTCCAATAATGTGAGGAACATTTTCTTCACATAGGTCCGAAGAGTTTGCTTAGATTCTTGCAACCCCTTGAGGTGGGTAATGAGATATTATCTCTATTTTACAAGTGAAACAGGCACAAACAGGTTATGTGAGTTGCCCAGGGTTAGGCAGCTAGTAGGTGGCAGTCAGTAAATATATATTAAGTGCCTGCTAAGTGCTGGGGATTAAAAAGGGCAAAAGACAGTCTCTGCCTTCAAGAAGCTTACAATCTAATGGGATAAACAACATGCAAACAAATGCATACAAAGCAAGCTATGTACAGGATAAATAAAAACTAAGAAAGGGAAACCACTGGAATTAAAAGGGGTTGGAAAGGCTTCCTGTACAAGGTGGGATTTTTGTTACTGTTTGTCCTTCATTCTCAAGAGAGCCATGACATCAGGAAGGTGATGCCATGACATTCAAGTGAGTTGGATTTAAGTGAGAGAAGGCTGTGCAAAGTCACCAGCCTCACTCTCTCCTCTGGAGCCATGTGGGTCCAGAGGCAAGCTGTAGATCAAGACAACTGGAGATGTCCCTGGATGCAGTGGAAGATGGCCTTTTTAAGCTAAGGTCTTTAACAGATCTTAGTTTGACTGAGGTAGCACCCATTCAGTGATTAAGGCTAGGTAAGAAATGAGGCAGAGAATGGTGGGATTTTAAGTGACTTGCCCAGAGTCACACAGCTAGCGAGTATCGTGTGTCTGAGGCTGGATTTGAATTGAGGTCCTCCTGACTCCAGGGCTGGTGCTCTATCCACTTCACCACCTAACTGCCCTGAATAGTGGGATTTTAGTTGGGTCTTAAAAGAAACCGAGAGGTCAGAAGGTAGAGAAGAGAAGGGAGAGCCTTCCAGGCATGGAGGACAGCCAGAGAAAATGCCTGGAGCCGAGAAATAGTCTGTCACTGGATCAAAGAGGAAGCGTGGGGAAGTAGGGTGTAAGAAAACTGGAGAGGTAGGAGGGGCCAGGCTATAAATGGCTTTGAATGCCAAACAGCAAGAGGAAGGCGATGGAGTTTATTGAGTAGGGAGGGCAGATGGGTGATCAGGCCTGTGTTTTAGGAAAATCACTTCAGTGGCTGAATGGAGAATGGACTGGGGTGGGGAAAGACTCGAGGCTGGCAGCTGGCAGCAACAGCTATTGCAACAATCCAGATGTGAGATATACGTTAATCCCCTAGTACCTCTTTGTATCCCGTAAATTTTGGCACGTTGTCTCATTGTTGTCATTTCCTTTAATGAAATGATCCATTGTTTCTATAATTTGTTCTTTGACCCACTTATTTTTTAGGATTAGATTATTTAATTTCCAGTGAGTTTTTAGTCTGTCTTTCAACACCGTCCATTATTGAACGTAATTTTTATTGTATTATGATCTGAAAAGGATTCAGTAGTCCAGGCAAGAGGGGAGGAGAGTCTGAAGTGCCCATGTAAGTGGAGAAGGGAACAGATGTGAGACTGCTTGAGTGTGGTTGAGAAGCAAGCAGACTTGGTCAGGTTGACAGAGGGATAGCCACTTCATGGAAATAAATCTTCAGTGGCAAACGTGCTTCTAAGCCAGAAAGAGAAGTGTTTGGAACCATCGAGGTAGAAAAATTATTAGCGTTAACCTGGCTTGGGAGCACTCAAAAGCATTGTATTAGGTAAACCACTAACAGTTTCAGAGAGTTAGGGGGGAAATCAGAGTTCTTAGAGGAAAGAGAAAAGAACTTGGGTGAGAATATTTTGGTTAATTTGGATTAATAATAGAAATAATGAAAATAAAAAGTTCCGTTTTCCCTTCTGTGAGAATGACTAAAAAAAAAAAAAAAAAGACAAGCTTATCAACTTTAACACCAAATGCAGAGAAGCTCAACTCTACATTAAAATGCAGAAGAGAAAGTTTCAGAATAAATAGAAAAGTATAATCCAACCATGTTTAGCTTACAGAAAACACATTTAATCCAGAAAGATTTAAGTAGATTCAAAATGAAAGAATGAATTAAAATTTACCATGCTGCTGAATTTATCCTTATAAGCTGTGTGACCTGGGATAGGTCACTTTGCCCTCACAGCCTCAGTTTTCTCATCTGTGGAATGAGAATGGTCATGATTGCAATGTCTGCCTCACAGGGTTATCATGAAGCGGATGCTTCATGCTGTAAAGTGCCATATGGATAATGTTTTTTCATTAATATTGTTATATGACTGCACAGCACAAAAAGCTAGAATGACACTAATGATATTAGAGAAAATATGAACTATGCATGTACTAAATATTAATCATATAGGCATCTAATAATTCTACCATAAAACCTGAGGAAAAAAATCTTGTTACATCCATTGGAAGAAGAGATGGGTTAAAAACCATATATCTGTAAGGAAATGATACATATCTATAAGACTAAAAATACTTTCATCAGTGGAACCATAGTCAAAGGACATGAATGGACAGTCTACAGTAGTCAGTCAGTAAACATTTGTTCAGTGCCTAATATGTGCCAGGCACTGTGCCAAGCACTGGGGATTAAAAAAGAGTTAAAAAAGCAGTCCCTGCCCTCAAGGAGTTTACAGTCTAGCGGGGGAGACAACATCAAACAGATTTATACAAAGCAAGCAATATATAGAATAAATATGAAGTAATTGCCAGAGGGAAGGTACGAGAACTAATTGAGGTCAGGGAAGGCTTCCAGCAGAAGGTGGGAGTTTTGTTGGGACTTAAAGGAAAGGGGATGTGAGGTGGATGGGGAGTGGGGCCAGTACTTGGAGAGGAGGAGGGAGAGCTTTCCAGGCATGGGCAACAGCCAGAGAAAAAGTGCAGATCCAGCAGGTGGATTGTGTTGTTAGTTGTTTGTGAAACAGCTGGGAGGAGGTCAGTATCACCAAATAGAAAAGTATGTGTCAGGGGATAAGATGTAAGAAAACTGGAAAAGTAGGAGGGGGCTAGGTTATGAAGGGCTTTGGAAGCCAAACAGCATTTTGTATTTGCTCCTGGAAGCAATAGGGAGTCACTAAAGTTTATTGAGTAAGAGGGTAATAAGATTAAATTTTCTGGATAATTCATTGCTGTCAATAAAAATCATTTGAATACCCCCCACTATGTGTATATTTATTTATTTATAAACTATAATGTATTTCTGTACCAATCGTTATAAAACTTACACAAAATAGAAGTAAAAATGATGAAATAAGATTGAAATGGTATTTCATATCAAATGGTATTTAGAAGCATTCAGGTGGTGCAGTGGATAAAGCAATGGACTTGGATTCAAAAAGATCAGGGTTCAAATCCTGCCTTAGGTACTTACTAACTGTGTTAACTCTGGACAAGCCAGTTAATGTCAGTGAGCCTCAGTTTCCTCCTCAGTAAGAGAGATAACAGTAGCAACTACATCACAGGGTTGCTGTGGGCACCAAATAAAGATGATATGTAAAACACAAGTGCAAACTTTAAATTGCTATATAATTGCTCGCTATTGTATTTGATTCCAGACTCGTTAGGGAGTCACTGGAATTCATTAAGTAGGGGAGTGATACAATCAGATCTGAACCTTAGATATTAAATTCCTTTGGCAGCTGTCTGGAGGGTGGATTGGAACGAGGAGACACTTGAGACAGGGAGCCCAATTAGAAGGGTGTTGAAAGAGCCTAAGCGAAAGACTAATACCTCTTGTCTGAGAGCTGTTGAGTCCTTTTCAGGGTTGCTCATCCACCTTTGGTGTCCACCTGATTCACCCAATTCTCACCTGTGGCTCCAAGAAGCTATAGTATTCACAGTGGCCACACCCCAGTAAACTGTTTTGGCCAATGGACTAAACCAGGTTGAAAGTAACCAAGGGATCTCAAACCCATCTGTGAGTTAGTGGGATGTCTACCCCAAGCATGTGAACACTTCCCCTAGAGGAATGGGTGGATGAGAACAATTTGTTCCAAGGCCATAAAGGCAGTTGCAGCAGATGCCATGGAGCCCTTAGAGCTCGATAAGACATCAAAGATGCCAAAGATCCACTGCATCCTGAGCCATCGCTAGCCGTCTGGAAGATGGAGTGAGACTGACATCTACTGTTCACTTATCTTGGCAGCATACTTTCTTTTTTTAAATTTTTTTTTTTATTTTGGCAGTGTACTTTCCAGGGATGTCCACATAGATGATGAGGTTGATGCACACATTGCCAGAACTAGCTTAGTGCTTTGGAGGCTCTGAAGGAAAGTGTGGGAGAGACTACCAAACTGAAGGTCTGCAGAGCTATTGTGCTGATCTCATTGTTGTATGCTTGTGAGACCTGGACAGTATGCCAGCGCCATGCCAGGAAACTGAATCACTTCTATTACAATTGTCTTTGGAAGATTCTGAAGATCACCTGGTCGGATAAAGTACTGGACACTGAGGTCCTTTCTCCAGCCAAACTGCCGAGTATTCAAACTGTACTGCAGAGAGTGCAACTCCAATGGGCTGGCCACATTATTTGAATGCCAAACATATGTTTCCCTAAAAGACTATTTTATAGAGAACTCACACAAGGAAAGTGCTTACACGGCAGTCAGAAGTGATGGAAGGACACTCTCAAGGTCTCTCTAAAGAACTTTGGAATTGATTGTGAGACATGAGAGACACTGGCCAAGATTGTCCAGCATGGCGTGCCCTCATCTAAGGAGGCTAAATGAGGCCATGAATAGTTGGACACGACTGAAAATGACCCACACCAAAAATTGTGCAGTATGTATTAAGTGTCTCTACTATGTGCCAGGTGCTGGGGATAGAAATAAGGGGGGGCAAAAGACAGTCTCTGCCCTCAAGGAACTTAAAATCTAAAGGTGAAGACAATATACAGAGGGAACTGAGAAGAGAGAGGACATGAGAGGCTACCCAGTGGGACATGATAATGAAGTTAGAGTGAAACAAAGCAGATGGTTGGAATTCTGAGCTTTCCATAAAACAAAGCCATGGGAAGAGGTTTTTTTTTTTGTTTAGTTTTGTTTTTGTTTTTGTGGTTGTTTGTGTTTTTTTTCCTCCAACCTCCAATCAGAAGCAACTGAGGGTACTAATGAGGTGTGAATACCAAAGCTGAAGTAATCTCCATGATCATGAGTTTCCTGGTGATGAGCTTATCCTGGGGGGTGGGGGGCTTACAGGAGGTGGGGTGAGATGATCATCATGAGGGTGGTGATGGAGTCAAAACCAAGAAGACCAGTTATTGACAAATTAATTTTGTGAAATTGTAATGATAAGACATAGCACCTGATTGGATACTTGGAGTGAATGACAATGAAAAATTGAAGATGACATAGAGATCATCACCTGGAAGGATGATGGTGCCTTCCGAAGTGTGGAAGTGTTGGTCAAGAACAAAACCCAAATCTGAAAAGTGTTAGGAAGAAGTTTAGGAAGAAGCCGAGGGGAGATCCAGAAAAAAATGTGTCTCCTTCTGGAGTCTCTGTCAGTTTTACCTTATATAGAGTTCAAACAAGGGTACAACTTGAGGGATCTTACATATAGGCTGTTTCTGAAAAAAGGAAGTTTCCAGATAAGTATAAATATTCATTACAACTTGGGCAAAGCCAAAACACAAGCTTTTGGGGTGGAACTAAAACAAGACCTTGGTTGGGTTCCACACCTCACATTCTGGGTTAAACAATGTCCAGCCAAATAAAGCTAGGTTCAAACAATATCTAATATTTTCCCCACAGAAGAGGGATGGTTTGGGAGCATAGAAAGGATAATATAATGAGATCTAGAGATGTAATCATAACAATCCACATCTGCTCATCCCTGTGAGACTCACTTTGCCCCACTTAAAGTGAAGATGGGGGTCTGGTGACTGTAGAGTTTGCTTTCCTTCTGTCCTTCAACCTGTTGTGGTCGCCAGGCTATCTGGAGAATGGGGTGGGTGCAGTTACATCTTCTTGACTTCGAATCCGGTGCTATCCACTCTGCCATTTAGACTTGTACTTACCACCAAAAGGTAGAACTAAGAGCAATAGGTTGAAGTCTCTAAAAGGCAGAAGAGAATCTTCCTAACAGTGAAAGTTATGCTATAGTGGAATAGTCTACCATTTTCCTCTCAATGAAAGCTTTCAAACAAAGGCTGGATGGGCCACTTGCCTGCATTGTTCAGATGGCATTTTCTATTTTATTTTATTTTATTATTTTTTAAATTTTATTTTTAATTAATTTTTTTTGATTTATCAATAATCACTTCCATATGCTCTTGAGTTTAAAATTTTTCTCCCCCTTCCTCCCCACCACCCTCCCCAAGACAGCGCACAATCTGATACAGGCTATACATTTACATTCATATTAAACATATTTTCACATTAGTGATGTTGTAAGTAGAAATTAAAATCAATAGGAGGAACCATCAGAAAGAGGAAACAAAACTCAACAGAAGAGAAAAAAAATAACAATTCAGCTTCCATAGTTCTTTCTTTGGATGTGGTTAGCATTTTCCATCACAAGGCCTCTGGAGATGTCTTAGATCCTTGTATTGCCAGGAAGGGTTAAGTTTACCAATATTAGTCATCGCACAACGTGGCTGTTATTGTGTACAACATTCTCTTGGTTCTGCTCACTTCCCTCAGCATCAGACCTTACAAGTCTTTCCAGGTTTTTCTGAAGTCAGCCTGTTTATCATTTCTTATAGCACAATAGTATTCCATCACATTCATATACACAATTTGCTCAGCCATTCCCCAATTGATGGGCATCCTTTCAATTTCCAATTCTTTGCCACCACAAAAAGAGCTGCTATGAATATTTTTGTACATGTAGGTCCTTTTCCCATTTGTGTGATCTCTTTGGGATACAGCCCTAGAAGTGCTATTGCTGGGTCAAAGGGTATGCACATTTTTATAGCCCTTTGGGCATAGTTCCAAATTGCTCTCCAAAATGGTTGGATCATTTCACAACTCCACCAATAATGCATTAGTGTTCCAATTTTCCCACATCTTCTCCAACATTTGTCATTTTCCTGTTTTGTCATGTTGACCATTCTGATAGATGTGATGTCGTACCTCAGAGTTGTTTTGATTTGCATTTCTCTAATCAATAGTGATTTAGAGCATTTTTTCATATGACTATAAATGGCTTTAATTTCTTCATCAGATGGCATTTTTGCACACTTTATTAGAGGCTACTAGGGGGCTCTATAGTGCACAGGTCTTGGAGTCAGGAAGACCAGAGCTCAAATTCAGCCTCAGATACTTAATTAGCTGTGCCATCCAGGCCAAGTGACTTAACCTCTGTTTGCCTCAGTTTCCTTATCTGTAAAATGGGGATAATATCAACACCTGCTTCCCAAGGTTGTTGTGAGTCTCAAATGAGGTAACATCTGTAAAGTGTTTAGCATAGTGCCTGGCACATGATATCCCAATTTGTCCCCATGTCTCAAGCTTCTCTCTTCTATAATTTCTTCACATGACTGTCAAATTGGTATAAATGCTACATAAACACTTATTCCTTCCCTCTTCCCTTGTTTTTTCTCTCTGTTCTTTTAACATAGTTGACCATCTCTTGCTTTTGTTACCCTCTCCTCCCTTGGTTTTTGTGACATAGCTCTTTCTTAGTTCTATCTGACTTCTCTTCCTTATTATTCATTGTTCTGTGATCATCCATATCTCAGTTCCCAGCTGCTATTATCGAAGATACCAACAGGTGGAAACCTCAGGGAACCCTTTCTCTCCCTTCCCTCTAGTTTCCAATCCTTAATTTTCAGCCAGCTACAGATCCTCCCTCATCTCCACCTCTGCCAGAGTCAGAACCCGGGTCCAGTCTGACCCTAGGGTTCACTGTGCTATTCCAAACAATCATTATTTATATATCTTCTTCCTTGCCATTGCTCCCCAAGGTCCACTGTACTTACCATCTGCTTCAACATTTTTGCCTCTGGACTCTTAGGCAATACCATATGACCTGGCATTGTACCCTAAAAACCAGCTGTTCTTTCCATCTGTGCTGAAACTGAATGTTGCTGTATGTGTTGCCTTCCTTAATTAAAACGTGAGCTTCTTAAGACCCTCTTAAGTTTAAGTTTAAGTTTGTGTCCTTTGTACTTATGATGGTTCTTGGAATACAGTAATTGCTTCATAAGTGCTTTTCCATTCCATTCCACAAAGCTGTTATGCATCCCATTCTCTCTCTCTCTCTCTCTCTCTCTCTCTCTCTCTCTCTCTTTCTCTGTCTCTGTGTCTCTCTCTCTGTCTCTCTCCCTCTCTCCCTCCCCCCCATCTTTTTTTTTCTTTCTTTTATTTATTTATTTGCTAGGCAATGGGGTTAAGTGACTTGCCCAGGGTTACACAGCTAGTAAGTGTCAAGTATCTGAGGCAGATTTGAACTCAGGTCCTCCTAACTCCAGGACTGGTGCTCTTTCCACTGCACCACCTAGCTGCTCTTCCTTTTCTTTCTTTTTCTTTCTTTCTTTTTTTCTTTCTTTCTTTCTTTCTTTCTTTCTTTCTTTCTTTCTTTCTTT
>NW_020949772.1:1332991-1342083 GCF_900497805.2 Vombatus ursinus
CTTTCTTTCTTTCTTTCTTTCTTTCTTTCTTTCTTTCTTTCTTTCTTCCTTCCTTCCTTCCTTCCTTCCTTCCTTCCTTTCTCTTTCTTCCCTCTCTCCCTCCCTTTCTTCCTTCCCTTTTTTCTCTCTTTTACAGGCACAAAGTGGGCAAACAGGTCATTCTGACAGTCAGTGTCTTCTTCCTGGTCCCTGCCAATGAGCATTTTTTAAAGTGCCATGTATGTGCTTGTCACAGTGGTTGGGGATGCAAAGACAAAAATGGAAACTGTCCCTGTCCTCAAGAGGCTTCCATTCTATTGGGGAGATAGAGCATGGACATTAAAATAAGCAAATATGAGATAATTTGAAGAAGGAGTGCATACTCACAAATTGGGTGGCAGAATGAAGAGTCTGGAAAGGTTTCACCTAGGAGATAACACCTGACATAAAAGCCTTAAAGGAAGAGGAGGATTCAGCAAGATAGAGAACATGGAATCATCAGTCCAACCCCTTCATTTGACAGATGAGGGAACCGAGGCCTAGGGAAGTTAAGTGATGAGGAGGAATTGAGCTTCCTGTCGCAGTGGGACATCCTGTATGAACACCAAGGTGGAAGATATAACATTGAATGGGAGGGATGGCTAGTAGTCCAGTTTGCCTGGAATTAAGGAGCTTGCTGTGAAGTAGGCTGTCTGAAAAGGTAGTTTAGAACTAGATATGGAGGGCTTAAGAAAAATGCCAGATGGAGAAGTTCCTAGTTTATCTTCAAGGCAATAGGAAGCCATTAAACACGTATAATAGTAGTACAAGTTGAACATTGAATTTATCTGGCAAGTCTCTCTCATAGTTTTGGTATGGGATCTGGCTCTTAGGCTACAGATAGATAATTTAAAAGGTAGAAGCTAAGAAACAAAATGTTCAGAAATACTTAGAAGTCCCACAGTCCACTCAGTAGAAAGCTATTCCAGTCAAATGGTTTTCTCTGGTGCTGACCACTTTTTCTAAATATACTTTGAAATTTGAGAATTGGACAACTATCAAGATCACATCCTGTTCTCTTCCACCTCTCTGCATTTTGCAGGCTGCCCCATGACCAGAATAGACTCCCTCTCCAGCCACACCTGCTAATATCCATCCTTCCTTTCCAAGCCTGGTTCAGGTACTAATTTAGTAACTAACACTATCCCTAATCATATGTGATCACCTGATTCTCTAACCCTAACCCTCCATAAAATTTTTCTGCATTTCTCTCCTGTTTGCACCAATCTCTCTCATATATCAATAACATTTCCCTATCTGAGAGTTTCCACAAATACATTTATAATTTATATTTTTACCAATGTTTTCTGGTTTTGTTTTTTTTTTTTGAGAATCTCCAACATTTTCAACTAAAATGATGAAGGCTCATGTGCAGTATTTATTAGGGCAGGCAGGGAATTCAGATATTATTTATTCCATTTTACATATGTGGAAACTGAGGCCTTTAAAGGAAAAGGGATTTGGCCAAGATTATACAATGAGCCAGTGGTAGAATTGGGCCTACAACCCAGGTGTCCTGATTCTTCAGCTTGTGATTTTTTTTCACTGTACTGCCCAAGAGTGATTGACTCCAGAACATTATCCAGCCTTTCCTGGCCTATTTCCTTTTCAGTTTAATTCAACAAACTTTTCTCAGATACCTGCTCTGGGTAGTGTGCTAGGAAGAGGATGATGAACTATGATATAATCCCTGCCCTCAGTGGGCTTATGATAGATATATTAGAGGGGTGGTGGTGGTGGTGGTGGTGTTGGTGTATGTGTGTGTGTACGTGTGTGTAACTAGTGTAAGATACATACAGAATGTCTTAAGTGCATAAAAGATATCAGTCATGAAGAAGGAAGAAAATAAGCATTTGTCAAGCACATACTATGTGCTAGGCACTGTGCTAAGTGCTTTATAAATATCTCATTTGGTGAGGTAATTTGAGGATTCAATCATTATTAGATACTCACAATAACTCTGAGAGGAAGGTACAATTATTTTTCCCACTCTAAAGATGAGGAAAATGAGGCAAGCAGAGAGGTTAAGTGACTGGTGCAGGGTCACTCAGCCAGTAAGTGCCCAAGGCCAGATTTGAACTGAGGGGTTCCTGACTTCAGGCCCAATGCTTTATCCACTGTGCCACTTCAGGGACTGGAAATTCCTCTATGAGAGACTGGAAAGGGGAGAGGGAGGGAAAACTGAAGAAATCCAAGATGGCTTCATGGAGGAAGGGAGTATCTCTCTTGGGTTTTGAAGGAAAGGAAGGATTTCACCAGGTAAAGCGATGAATGGAGCCTGTTCTGGCCACAGGACAGCCTGAACAAATGCACAGAGTCAGGAGAGGGCAGGAATAGAGCAGAGACGAGTATACTAAGAGGATAATGTGAGCTAGGGTTGGAAAGGAAGGCTGGAAATAGGTCATGGTGGACCTCAAATGCTAAGATTAAAGGCATTTTAAACTACTCTATAGAGAAGTGAAAAAACCAACCAACACAGGAAAAAACCCCAAACCAAACACCTACAGCCTCCAAAATGCTTTTTTACCCTCTATGACTTAAGAGGGACTTATAGCAAAACCCACTCCATGGGGTAGAGTTGATTATCACTTAAGTGAGATGCTCTTAATGCAGAGCTATAACCATAAACACTTTGCAGATTGCTAACCATTACCACAAGTTATTTCAAAGGAATAGATTTTCCTGTGTTGTCCCCTTGGTGAAAGACAGCAAACCATGGTGCTCCATTTGCTCCAAATTAGTCACAATCAACCAACAAGAACTTATTAAGTGCCTACTATGTGCCAGGCACAGGACAAGGTGCTGGGAATAGAAAGATAAAAGCAAAAAAAAAAATCCCTGCTCTCAGGGTCCTTGCATTCCATCACGAAATGTACAAATGAACTAAATAGATGCAGAATAAATACCACGTAAATAGAGGAGGAGATAGATAATGTGTTTAGGGGGGATTGGGAAAGGGGATCGAGAGGGTGGTGCTTGACTGGAATTTTGAAGGAAGTGAGGTATTCTATGAGGTGGAGAGGAGGAGGGAATGTAAGGTATGGCAGAGGAGAGAGGGAGCCTCATATATGAAGAACATGGAGATGATCAGTTTGGCTGGACAGTGGTGGCCAGAAAGGAGAGTAACTAAGCAGAGAAGATGGGTTGGGGCCAAACTGTGAAGGGCTTTAAAGGCCAAACGGAGGAGTTTATATTTTATCTTAGATGCATTAGGGCAGTGGTGTCCAATTCAAATAGAAATAGGGCTACTAATCCATAAATAAGAATCATTTATTATACATATTACATATATTATACATAGAATATTATGTATTAACATATTATACATATTAACTTAGTTTTAAAATGTAGAGTTACCTATATTTTATTATATTTTATTTATTTTGTTAAATAATTCCCAATTAAAGTTTAATCTTTTTCAGGCCACACTCGGGAGTGCTGTGGGCTGCATGTGGTCTGTGGGAGTTGTGTTTGATGTCTGCACTACAGGACCACTGCAGTTTATTATAGATCAGGAGAATTTATTGAGTCTAGGGCATTGACAGACTCTTGAGGGGGGACATGATCAGTCTTGAAGCAGTGTTTAAGTGGGGGCAGCTAGGTGGCGCCATAGTGCACACAACGCCTGGACTGGAATCAGGAAGAGTCATCTTCTTGAGTTCAAATCTGGCCTCAGACACTCACTAGCTGGGTGACCCTGGCCAAGTCACTTAACCCAGTTTGTCTCAGTTTCCTCATCTTTAAAATGAGCTAGAGACGGAAATGGCAAACCACTTCAGTATCTCCACCAAGAAAACTCCAAATGGGCTTACAAAGAGTTGGACACAACTGAAAACAACTGAACCGGGGTTCAAATCTCACTTCAGCTATGTGACTGGAGAATTAATTTACCTTCTCTGATCTTCAGTTCCCTCATTTGTAAACTGGGAATTTCGCTTCATTTGCTTCACAGACTTATTGCTGGATCATGTGAAATAATGCATATAAAGTGCTTGACAAACCCTTCAGCACCATATCAGTGTTAGTTATTGTTCATTCCATTCATCTATCCATTTATTCATTCGTTCTAGTGCTTATTAAGGGCCTGCTCTACTGTTTCCGTTCAAGCCACTGTGCAGTCACAAATCCTTGAGCCATGGCCCTTAGGGGTGCCTTACTTCGCCTGAGGAGAAGGGTTGTGTTATCATGGCCAAAGAATTCATTTCCTAGCAGCCAACCTCCCAGACACACAAATTTTCAGGCTTAGCTAGGCCAGTCCTGTGGTAACAGGCAGGGGAGGATTCCTGGGTCTATAATCCAGCTTGGTCAGGTCTTTGGGAGCTTGTGTACCTCTGAAGGTTCAGGGTCACCTCCATGCCACAGTGAAGAATCAGAAACACAGCATCATTTGGGGGATATATTGTGACCACTTTCCCCAAGCTCCTGAATGAGACTTGGAGGGACAGGGTGTGTTTTAGTTTCAAACTGACAGGATCGTAAAATTGTTGTGGAAATGCTTTTGCTCATTAAGACATAATCTTTCTCCAATCCATACATCATTCTATCAGTTGCCTCCTTAAATCAGCCTCCACTGTGACTAGTTTTAATTACTGTCATACCTCACTATGTGATTGTAGGAATCTATGCAAGTCTTCATCAAAATTCCCTGGCTTTGTTACAAAGATTTGCTTGGGGCTAAAACTCACCAAAACTATTCTTGCGGAACTGTGGACTTTGAACATGTCTCCACTGAGTGCTTTAGCATGTCTCTTAGTGTGGTGTAGGAGGAAGAAGGCTGGATTCAGAGTCAGAGGCTCTGAATTTGACTCCTGGCTCTGCTACTAACCACCTGTTTGACCTTGGAGTCTAGTTTCCTCCTTTGTTAAATGTGAGTGTAGGTAGGCATACGTGGATAGAGTTAGCCTAAGAGTCAGGAAGACCTGGCTTTGAATCCCATTTCAAACACTTACTCTGGGTATGACTCTGGCCACGTCTCATCTTCTTCATCTATAAAATGAGAGCTAGGGTGGTGGCCTTGATTGCTCCTTAGGTCTCTTTCAGCTGTATAGACTCCATGCTATGATCCTATGCCTAGATGACCTCTTGGGTCCTGCCCATCTCCAAGTCTAAGGTCTTCACATCAAGGAAGTGATGGGTAGAGTCATTGCTTTACAGGGGGAAAGGACCTTAGAAGTCACAAATCTAACTCCTTCGTTTTATATGAGAAGAAACTGAGGCATGGAGAGGTGAGTGTCTGGGATGAGATTTAGTAGTTGATGGTGCCCCAAACCTATTCTAAGTCAATGAAAGTAGATTTGCAGCATCTAAGATTTCAGTGTGAGCATTTAAACCTCAGAAATTGATAAACTCTGCAAATCAGGGCTTGTTTTGTGGATTTTTGTCTAGACTAAGGAAAGTGATGGAGAAAATTTTAGTAACGCAGATTTAACTTTAAACGTGCACCATGTGCACAATGCACCCCTGCCCAAGGAGCTCCATTTTGGCCAACCTTGCTTCCTTTGCTTGCAGGCTAAGCTTCTGACTCTTTGTACTTGGACACCATGCTTAGGCAGTGGTCTTACCCTAAAACCTCCCTAGGCCTCCTTACCCGGGCCCAACCATCTACTCCTGAAGCCTTCTCATTCTGAAACATCCCTCCTTTTTCCACTGGTAAGCTCCTCCCAGGGCCTCCATTTTGGGAAATGGCTCAGACCAACCACATTTCATTTCGGTTTTACTGACTTGAATACCATATAGGCCCTAGTATAGGTATCTGGGTACCTTCATTTCTTGTCCTACCCCAGGCTTTTTTTTTTTTTTTGACTTCCTTTTGTGTTTTATCTTCCCACATTAGAATTTAAGTTCCTTGAGGGCAAGGAGTAATTTCTTTTTTACTTGAATTTTTAGCACTTAGCCCCATGCCTGGCACACAGTAAGTATTTAATAAATGCTTATTGCCTGTCTGCCAGCAAGTGCTGAGGGCCCAGTTATTGGCAAGCTTAGGGTAGTGAGATGCAATAATAGAGTAAGAGACAGAAAAACTCAAAAACAGATAAAGACAGTAGCAAAGGATGAGAACCAGCCTCTTACAATGTTCCATGATATTCAGTGTCCTCTGCTTAAGAAAATGAGATGGACTTCTTAAAAGATTACATAAATTAGTTAAAATCAACAAAGCCTTGGCATTCAGGGAGGTAACCATTAATTATGTGGAAATTTCACTAACAGGATTAAAGATTTAGAACTGGAAATTACCTTGGAAGTGATTTATTCCAACCCTCTCATTTTACAGATAGGGAAACTGAGTCATAGGGAGGATAAGTGACTTGCCCCAAATCACACATGGCAACTCATGTCCTCCAAGACTCCAAACCTGGAGTACTTTCCAGTTGACCTATTGAAAGCCTCATGTCTCTGAGTGATGGCACATGACTGAACCTTTCCTCTGCTGTGGCACAGTGCCCCACATTTCCAAGGTTCTTAACAGATGTTTGTTCAATTGTAGACCTAGAGTAAAACCCCACTATTTTGTAATGATTAAGGACATTTACACAAGAGAATATTTGGAACCAAAATAAGATTCCTAAGTATAGGAGGGGAAAGAAAATGGGGGTTCAGCATCGGGATCTCAGAAGGGCAATACTGGTAAATCTTTAACCACTGTCTCTGAAAAAAAAATGTATGCACAACGTACTTTAAAGCACTACATTATCAACATTTTCTCCATCACTTTCTTAAGTCTATGAATCAATGAAACAAGGAATCAAGCCCTAATTTAGAGCATTTGCTGATTTCCAAGGTGTAAATGCTCACACTGGGGAGTGAGAGAATAAGCATTTTTAACAGCATCTACTAGTGCCTAGCGCCTGCTAAGCACTTTACAAATATTTTCATTTGATCCTCATAGCAACCCTGGGTGGTTGTTCATCCTTTGTTTCAAAGAGGACCAATGACATCAGGAGGGTGATGTCTTGACTTGCGAGTGAATTGAATGTGAGTGAAGCAGAGCTGTGCAGTCACCAGCTTCACTTTTTCCTCCAGAGTCATCTGAGTCCAGTGGCAAGACATAAATCAGGACAACTGGATGGCCCAGGATGCAATGAATGACCTTGGTGTCTTTGATGTCTAACCAAGTTTAAAACACTCCTCAGCACCTGCTTTAGCTGTCTTCGTGGCTGTTAGAAGAAACTGTTCTCATCTGCCCGTTCCACCAGGGGAAGTCTTCACATGCTTGGGGTAGACATCCCCCAACTCATCAATGGGTTTGAGGCCTCTCAGTTACCCCTGATCTGGTCAACTGCCTAGACAGTTTTACCAGGACATGGCTGTTGTGTGTACTACAGGAGTTAGGGATTATTATGATCTCCATTTTATCATTGAGGAAACTGAGGCAAAGAGACGTCAAGTAACTTGCCCAGAGTCACACAGATGATAAGGCTGGATCCACACTCAAGTCTTCTTTACTTTGGGACCAGTGCTGTCCACTGAGCCACCTAATTGCCTCAAAATTCAACACTGAAAATTTAACAATCAGCTCTTAAGAGCTGATACAAGCTGACTTCAGTACCATCCTGGATCTCAGTTCTTTGGAGACAAGGATACAACTGGGTCACAGTCACTAGAGGAGAGAGGATCCATTAGGATCTCAGTTACCAGAGTCTCAAGGATAGACCCATACCTCAGTCAGCAGGAGGAAAAAACTGGGTCTCTGGTGTCATGAACTTTACACTCCAGCAAAAGGGGAATGGTGGTTGATGGTCGTTCAGGGGCCCTGGAAATCATCCTTGACTCTTCCGTCTCCTTCACCTGTCACAGCAATCAGATGTCCCATCTTCTGCAATTTCTACAAAATTGAATAAAGTCTATTCCATTTCAGACTTAGTGCCCTAAGGGAGAGGCATCTCAGTGGATAAAGTGGTAGATTTAGATTCGTGAACTTCTGAGTTCAAATCCTGCTTCATTATTAGTTGCATAATCTTGGGCAAGTCACTTAACTGCTCTCTGCCTCAGTTTCCTCAACTGTAAAGTGCAGATAATAAGGTTGTTGTCAGTCTTTTTTTTTCCAGTGGTGTTTGACTCTTTGAGACCCCATTTGTAGTTTTCTTGGCAAAGATGTTGGGAGTGGTTTGCCATTTCTTTCTCCATTATTTTACAGATGAGGAAACTAAGGCAAACAGGGTTAAGTGACTTGCCCAGGGAACAGAGCTAGTAAAGTATCTGAGACTAGATTTGAGCTAAGGAAGATAAGTCTTCTTAATCACATGCCTGGCACTCCATCTACTGTACCACCGAGCTGCCCCTAATAATTAATAATAATAATCATGCCTACCTTCGAAGGCTGTGTGGATCAAATGAGATAGTACATGCAAGGTGCATTGCAAACCTTATATATATAAGTGCTATATAAAGATTAACTATATGGGACCTGGAGATCCTATTACTTCCTGTTTGGGGGAACCTGAATATGAACTACATCCTTAGTATACTGGGTTTTCCTGAAATAACTCCAGGTTGGGGGCGGGGCGCAGTGAGCCAAAGGGCCAGCTCTGGCCCGTGTGAGCTTTAGGGCACCTGGACTCCTGAGTTTCACTGAAAGACTTCAAGATCTGTGTAGAAATCCTTCCCATTTATCCTATTAAAAGGAAATGGGAACTAACCTAGTTCTTGGGCTTAATTGGAGGAGCTCAGGAAGGAAAGGCAGTGTAGTAAAATGGTCCTTGATTTGGAGTCAAATTCCTGCTCCTTTAATCCTTACCTGTTCGACCTCATTTCTCAGAGCCTCTGTCCCCTTTCTGCATAAGGAACGGCTTAGATTAGATCAGTGTAAATCTCCTCCCAGCTCTAACCCCATGATCCCATGAAGGCACCTTCCTTGCAGATTCAGGCTGAGTAAAACCAAATGTGTCAGGCTGAAAATGTTTTGTTTCTCAACTTCATAATTATCTTCAAATTACATTGTACCCATCCAATACCCTGATCACTTTTAAATTCTGCCTCATAAAAAGTTAATGATCTTCAATATTATTAAATTGCTCCACCTAGTACAAAATTATTTTATCACTTTTAAACCAAACCACTTATTAAAAAGAAAAAAA
>NW_020949772.1:1342483-1396716 GCF_900497805.2 Vombatus ursinus
ATATATATATATATATATATATATATATATATATATAAATATATTTAAGATTCCAAATAAGAATGGAGCCAGAGGAGATCAAGGGACACACACGCACACACACACACACACACACACCCACACACACACATGCACACACGCACACAGGCACTTGTGTGAACACATAAATCCAACAGGCTCTAAATGAGAATGGAGCCAGATGAGAGTAAGGGACATAGACACTTGTGTGAACACACACTCAGCAAGGTCTAAATGAGAATGGAGCTAGATGAGATGAAGGGACATGGGCAGAGACACACACACACACACACACACTTTTGTGAACACACACTCAGTAGGGTCTGAATGAGAATGGAGCCAGATGAGATCAAGGGACATGGACACTTGTGTGAACACATACTCAGGGTCTGAATTAGAATTGAGTTAGATGAGATTGAATGACATTTGGCAGGCCCCCTATTTGCTTTGTAAAGAGGTTATTTGATAGGCAGAGTGGTATAACATGTGGTATACTCAAATAAAAAGGGTTAGTGGGACACTAGATCATACATAAGAATCCCCGTGGGCCACATATTAACTTAGAAAACTGCATATTAACATAATTTATCTCACACTGTATTTTTGTTTATTTTGTTAAATATTTCCCAATTACATTTTAATCTAGTTAGAGAGAACGCAGGAGGGTTGGCTGCCAGGGGGCTTTGTGTCTGACACCTCTGCTGTTGTGTGGTGTTGGCATCCAAAAAGCCCTCAGTTCAAATCTTGCTTAAAACACTTGCTAACAATGTGGGTAGGTCACTCATTAGGTCCCCTTTTCATCAGCAGCCTTGCTGACTGGACCATACACCATGCTCTAGAGGACTTAACCTTGGGGCCTCTGGAACTCCCACCCTGGGGCACTTGGTTAATGCCTCCTATGGCCATGTTCAGGACTTGATCTCTTCAGATACAGATAGCCTTTGGAATCTGAATTGATGGGAGAGGATACCCAGGCCTTTGAGTCAGTAGGTATTTACACTTTAAAAGACAGTTCAGGTACTTCTCCTCTGAATCCTTTCCTGATAGGCCAACAGGTTAAGACTCTCTCTCTTGAAATTCTTTGTATTACATTTTAGAAGCATTATATTTACTTATCTGTGTATATGTCACACCACCCAAGTAAAACATGAGCTTCTTCATGGCAGAGAATGCTTTGTTTTTAATTATTCTTATTTCAGTACTTAGCATAGGGTCTTGTCCATTTTTGTTGTTGTTGTTCAGTTATTTTAGTCATCTCTGACTCTTCGTGACCTCATTTGGAGTTATCTTGGCAAAGATACTGGAGTGCTTTGCCACTTCCTTCTCTAGCTCATTTTGTAGAAGAGGAAATTGAGGCAAGCAAGGTTAAGTGACATGTTCAGGGTTGCAAAGCTAGTCAGTGTCTGAGGCCAGATTTGAACTCAGAAAGATGGGTCTTTATGACTCCAGGTCCAGCCCTTTATCCACTGCTCCCCCTAGATGCCTTCTTGTTCATATTAGGGATTTCATAAACAATAAATTGAGAGGAATTTAAGATAAAGGGAAGATACTGGCCTAGTCAGATTAGGGAAAACTTCACCAAGGAGGTTAGCTTTGACCTGGGCCTTGCTTAAAGCCCAGGTATTAGATGAGAATGAACCCAAAGGAGAATGAGCCCAAAAGCTTAGGCCTTAGAGCTGAAAGATACACTGATGAGGAGAGAATTATGGAATTATGGAAATTCAGTGAACCACACTGACTCCCATCTGGAGCTATTCAAGTCCCCTAATATACAATTATCTATCTAGTCCAATTTCTGTCTTGATAGAAAATTTTATTCAACTATTGTGAGAAAAGTTTCTTAATTTGTCTGAACCCAGCCCTGCATGGCTGAGAAGCTAGACCACCTCTATCTGTTGCTTAGAGACCTTTAACTAAGGATTTTGCATTATGCTGAACAGAAACCTTGTCAGATCTAATGATTGATACAAAGAGTTTTCTTACAATTACATACCTCAAGCAACCCATACGTTTATCTGAAAACTGGGTTCATACTGGTCAATCAGTTACTGTTTCCTTGTTCCTTTGATTGATGCAGACACTTGGGAGGAGTGGGACACCTCTTTTTTTGATTTCAGGGAATTGTACCTGTTCACTCTCCCCTGCCCAACTTGGAAAACCCCTAATCTTTCCTCCACTTAGAAATCAGATGACCTGATCTTGTATCTTGCTTTATATTCTTTTAATTGCTTTCTTTTAATGCATAAAAATCTGTCTCCCCTTGTATTCTGGCTCCAGTGCCAAGCTGAGGAGGCCTTGTCCCGATTTGCTATGCAATTGGCATGCATTGCTTAATAAATCAATATGTTGGGAAGCTTGAACCTTTGTTTCCTCAGTTATATCAGATTTCACCCATTGCAATGGTCATGTGATATAGTGTCCTCATTTTACTTAGATGTTTATTCTTTAAGTTTTAAATTTAAATTTAATTTTAGTAAATTCTCCTTCTAACCAAGAAAAAGAGTGAAATAAAGGCAAGTGACACAGTTTGTCCCCCATCTAAGGAAAAACAAGTGAGAAATGTCCTCATTTCTTCTACAGGGCCAAGATTGGTTATTAGAATTATACAGCAGAGTGATTCACCTAGTAGGAGATGGGAAATTAAGCTGTGGAGTTGAGTTGGGAACCCAGGGAATTACTTGTACCCAGAGCCAGCAGTGTGAGGATGTCATGAGAAAAGACACTAGGGCCCTCCAGAGCAGGAGGTATCCATTGTTTTGGCTAGGAGAATAACTACAGGTATATACCTTTTCTAGTATATTCTGTGTGTGTGCCCGCTCTTCCCATTGATGCTATGATCTGGCTGCATTAACTCAAGAGACCCTTTACTAGGACCACCTATGGAATGGATGTTCTTGGGAGTCTGTTCCATGTGGTAGGATCAGTAACTCCAAGGAAGAACCTGCTGGAGGCCTGCCTGTGGGCAGAGGGCTAAGGTTTTTTCCTTATTTAGAACTGTTTCTCTTCATTGTACACAGTAACAGCCATGTTGTGTGATGACTAACTTTGATAAACTTAGCTCTTCTCAGCAATGCAAGGATCTAAGACATCTCCAAAAGTCTCATGATGAAAAATGCTGTCCACATACAAAGAAAGAACTATGGAGTTTAAATGCAGATCAAAGCATACTATTTGCTCTTTTTTTTTCTTTTGTTTTGTTTCCTCTTTCTTGTGGTTCCTTTTATTGGTTCTAATTCTTCCTTACAACATGACTAATGTGAAAATATGTTTTATAGCGATGTATATGTATAGGCTGTATCAGATCGTGCGCTATCTTGGGGAGGGAGGTGAGGAAGGAGGGGGAGAAAAATTTAAAGCTCAAAAGTTTATGAAAGTGATTGTTGATAAATCAAAATAAATTAATAAAAATTTTTTAAAAAGAATTGTTTCTCTTTCTATTGCCAGAGTTTTATTCTTGAGAATTTCCAACATCTCTTGGGCTGACTTGCTTTGGTTGAATTTTACTCCATAGGATTCTGCCTATCCTTTCATTCCATTCTTTGAAATCTTTTCTCTTGAAATCTAGGGTGTATATGAGTCTATACTCAACTTTCTTTTCTTTTCTCTATTTATAAATTTCTCCCTTTCTAGGAGTCTTCATGTAAAACTGAATGAGTTGGTTGAGTAATTTGTAGAGAGGATTCTTGTTCAGGTACAGATCAGCTAGATGACCTCTAGGGTCTCTTCAATTTTAAGAGCCTTTGAATCTACTGGCAGTCAACAGGCTGTCCCCAATGTCTGAAAAGTACTTTTTGTCATCACTATGTCATAATTCTCATCTTCCTTCAAAGTTCAGGTCATGTGACATCTCTTCTGTGAGTCCTTTCCTGATCCCCATTCCCCCACACTGTTAATGTTCTCTCCTTCACATTACCTTGTATATACTGTATCTTTCCTTTCCTCCTGCCCCCCAAAATGTAAGCTCTTTGAGGACAGATACTATGTTACATTAAACTTGGGGAATACCATTTGTACACAGATGACTAAATATAAAGTTATTTGAGGATAAAGAAGAGAGGAAAGGAGGTAAGGAGAGACAGAGATAGAGACAGAGAGACAAACAGAGACAGGGAGAGGGAGGGAGGAACAAAAAGAGGGGGAGAGAAGAAAGAGAGAGAGAGAACAGGAAGGCATGGAGGGAGAGGCAGGAGTATGGCATTCTGATGGGCAATAACCCCATGTGGTC
Source organism: Vombatus ursinus (assembly GCF_900497805.2). Lineage (NCBI taxonomy): Eukaryota > Metazoa > Chordata > Mammalia > Diprotodontia > Vombatidae > Vombatus > Vombatus ursinus. The sequence goes on from NW_020949772.1 coordinate 1,346,727, forward strand.
ATATTCTTAGGAACATTTTGCTTAAAGAAGAAAAGAAATAGATACCAGACCCAGTTCTGAATCACTTGTAAAGAAGGGTTCCAAAGGAAAAAAAATTAAACTATTTTACTCCCCACTGGTCTATTGGAAGCAGGATCAGGTCAAAATAAATCACAACACTTTTTATATATCCAACAAGGATGTTTGATGTGTGCCCCAAGGACTTGGTGGTGATGATAATAGCCAAAATAAAATAAAATAAAATAAAATTTTCATGACAGATTTAGGCATGAGTCATAAATTCTCAGAGTTGGGAGGGATTTCAAAGGTCTTTTCAATATAGAGGCTCAGTGTAAAATCAGAGAAAAAAACACTTTTTGAAGACACAACCGGGATTTCTTACTTGGGCCGGGAGTTTGGAGATTGAAAGAATATATCTCAGATGAGAAAGAGAAGAAGGTTCTCTCAAAACATGGAGCTAAGACACAGATTTGAGGTTTTCCCCCCAAAAGAAGGAACTGCATCTTCTGGAGGAGGAAGTGACTGCCTCTCCTCCTTGGAATGATAATGTGGATTCCCAGCTCTCATTAGCTGAAAAATCATCCAATTTGACTCAGAAAAAGATAAGACAAATAGTGATATTGGATGAGCCCCGGGTGATTGTTAATGAATGAGGCAGCTAACTATTTGTTGACTTGATAATAATGAAAGAAGTCTGCCAACTTCTTTGAGTATATAGTCAAGCGAGGAGAGAGAACTTCCAAGGATATATCTGGTGAGTCATGTGGCCACAAACAGTAGAAGCACTGATAAAGATTACAAAGTCTTGGATAAGAAAGTGAAGACATTAGGACACAGGTGGTGTTTTCTCTATTACTGCCAACCTAAGGCAAGGGCTTTAGAAGAGAAGACAGATTTGGGAAGTGAACATCTGGCCAAGAAGATGGTGTCTGAGAAAAGGCTTTGAATTTCTGGATCACAACTTAATTAAAAAAAATTTGGACCACAACTCAAAACACTCTGTGCGCCCCTAATGTCTTTAGTTTCTTAAAATACGGCAATGCCAGGCTCTTGGCCAAGAATGTGGTGTACTTAATAAGTCCTGCTAAGAATATTTTTGCTCGAGTCTTGCAAATCTCATCAACTAGTGTAAAGAGAACTATAAAATTATAATAACTAAAATAAAGGAGGGCCTAATCAACTGGAGGAACATTCAGTATTCATGAATGTGTCAGATTAATGTAGCAAAAATAATGATTCTCTCCCAATTAATTTATGTATCTCATGCAGTACCAACCAAAATATAAAGGGGCTTCTTTATGGAAATAGACAAATCATAATGAAATTTATCTGGAAAAACAAGAGGGCGAGAATATTAATGGGCGCTCTGAATAGAAGAGCTGATAAAGGGGGTCTTGTACTCTCCTACTTTAAAATATATTATAAAGTAGTTTGTCTAGTACTAGACAAAAAATAGAGAAAGAGATTGATGGAATAGAATAGACATAAGCTATCCAACCAAATCTGTTCCAAAAACTAGTGTTTGACAAACCTTTAGAAAGTAAAAATTGGGAAAAGGAGTCATTATTTAACAACTGTAATTAGTAAAATTATTTGTCACTTTGTCAGGAAAAGAATTTGAACCCTCATCTTTCACTATATGCCCCTGAGGATTATAGCTGAATAATATTTAAACATTTAAAAGCAATCAACTCTGGAAAATATGGAAGAAAATTGAGTGAAATATTTATTTCAGTTTTGGGATGGAAATTAACTTTTTTAAATCGAAGGTATTTTGGGGATCAAGATAGAGGACCTGGAATATATTAAAATATTTAAAAACTCTTGTACAACAAAAATAATATAATTAGAAGAAAAAAGAAAAAAACTGATTTGGAAAAATATAGCAAATGTAATTGATAAAAACAACATCAGAAATAATAAGAAACTGTTAAAAAGCCAAAATGGGAAATCTCAATGTGGAACAGATAAAAGTCAAAAGATAGGAAGAGATAACTTTCATAAGAGAAAAGACAAATTGTTAATAATCATTTTAGAAAATGCTCAGCTTTCCTAATAATTGAAGAGATGCAAATTCAAACAACTTTGAGGTATCATCAAACATACATTAAATTGGCAAAAGTAGCCAAAAGCAACAAAATCCAATGCTGGCAGAGTTGTGGATGGGGGAAGGGGAGTCATATTCATTCATTGCTGGTGGAATTGCAATCTTACAAAAATCTTTCTGGAGAGCAACTTGGCAGTACACAGTGCTCCCATCAACTGCAGCTGCTAGTTTGTTCCCAATCTGGTCTCCGCTGAATTCCTTGGCTTGGCCACTGTCCACCTCCTCTGGCTGTCTCCAGCCCTCTCCTGGTCCTGCCAGCATCTCTAGTCTGCTCTTGGTTTTCTTGGCCTGTGCATTCCCTTGCTTCCTGCTGCATGGCCAAACAAGCATAGACTCCCAGAAAACTATGCCTTCCTCCTCCTCCATCTCTCTGCTCTTGCTCATATCCCAGACAGAAGGCTTTTCAAGGTTAAAGGAACTAGAAACCTAATAATTCTAGCCACTACCAGAGTTAAATATTTGCCCACCTCCACTCTAGCTAAAGTTACTATGACTCTGATCCTCTTCTGTCTTTCTGGGCCTTAGCTATGTTATAGCAATAAGGGTTATAAATAGAATTATGCCATTAGACACTTATTATTATTACCATAATAATAACAATAACAATTATACTAATTATGTGATTAATGTAACATAATAATAAATTAACACCATAGTAATGTTGATAATAATTCCATATGTAATGGGGGCTTATGTAATGGGCCAGTAAGTCCAGTCCTTATGCACCTTTGCATAGTGCATCCGAGCTAATGTAATAACCCATATGGAAGAGGCTGGGAGTCTTACAATTGCAGACGCAGAGGTAGGAGCACCTTCCAAAGCCCTAAGTCATTCTTGTTTTTTTTCTCTTGGTTTGGCTTCTTTTCTTTGGCTGACTTCTTCCTTGGTTGAGGGTGTCTCATGAGAGTCATTGTTGCTTTTTGTCCTTCCTTCTCAAAGAGGACCATGACATCAGGAAGAAGATGCCGTGATTTGCAAGTGAATTGGATTTAAGTGAGGTAGGGCTGTGCTCACTTTCTCCTCTGGAACCACCTGGGTCCAGTGACAAGATATAGATCAGGATGACTGGAGATGGCCCCCCAGTGAGAATCAGTACTTAAAGGAGGAGAGGCCTTTTCCCTATTTGAGGTTAACATGTGGCCCTGTGAATTTAGATGTCAGTTCTTTGTCTGTCTTGGTGTTTCTTCTTTCATTTTAGGTGAAGGAAATTACTTCAAAAGGGTTAGGAGAACCAAGCTATCTAGGAGTCTGGGAGTTTGAGAGTTGAATACATGCCAGGCTTTGCATCCAGCCCTATATCAATGCTGAGGGGCAATGGACCAGGACCTGGGCTGGTGGTCACTGAAATTCCCTCTATTTCTTCTCTCACCATCAGCTCTCATTGCTTCAATTATTCTTTTTGTGTATGGCTCCCAATTCTATGGAGCAGCTAGGTGGCGCCATAGTGCATAGAATGATGGGCCTGGAGTCAAGACTCCTCTTCCTGAGTTCAAATCAGACACAGGAGCTGGGTGACCCGGGGCAAGTTCCTTAACCCTGTTCGCCTCAGTTTCCTCATCTGTTCAATGAGCTGGAGAAGGAAATGCTAAACCACTCCAATATCTCTGCCAAGAAAACTTCAAATGGGGGTCACAGAGAGTCAGACATAACTGAACAACAACCACAACCCAATTCTATGCCTCCAATCCTGGTTTCTCTCCTGAACTTCAGTTCTACATTACCAGTTGGTATTGAACATTTCCTCCTGGATGTGTCATAAGTATCTCTAAATCAACTTGTTCACAATGAAATACAAATTTTTCCCATAGCATTCCTTCTCCAAACTTCCCTACTTCCATTAAAGCTATCATTATCCTTTCAGTCACTCAAGCTCAGAATAATTCTTAACCCTTGCCTTTCCCTCAATCTCTCTCATACCCAATCATTTGCTGAGTTTTGTCATTCCACTGCCGAAACTCCTTTTTAATCACCCCTGATCTCCTGCTGACTGAGCTTCTACATTAGTCCAGATCCTCACCACCTCTCACCTAGAATGTTGGAATAACCTCCTAATTGGTCTCATCGCTTCTCATCTTCCACTCCCTAAAATCCATCCTGCACTTCATCTACTAAATTTATCTACTAATAAATCTACTAAATTTAACATCTACTAAATTGATATACCCAAAACAGAGGTCAGAATATGTCATTACCCCTACCCAGAAACCTTCAATGACCTCCTATTGCCTCTAGGATAAAATAAAAATTGCACTGGCATTTGGAGCCTTCCACAATATATTTCTTGTCATTTCTTTTTAAAATTAAATTTTATTTTTTTTATTAGTAAAAATTTATTTTCTGTCTCTCCCACCATCCACCCCATTGTGGAAAAAGAAAAACAAATTCATTGCAACAAATATGCATAGGCAAGCAAAACAAAATCCCCCATTGGACATGTTTAGTCTCATTCTGTACCCAGAATCCATCACCTCTATGTCAGGAGGTGGATAGCATGCTTTACCATCGATCTTTTGGAATCATGAATAGTCATTGTATTGATGTCATTGTAACTATTGATCATAGTTCTTACAGCTTTCAAAGTTTGCTTTTACAGTATTGTTGCTGTTATCGTTAACCATTGTTTGCCTGGTTCTGCTCATTTCATTCTCTTATTATTTTTTAAAGGATACTGGTGCTATAATATGCCTTGTTCTGTTCTTAAGTGGTTCTACTCACTTCACTCTGCATCAGCTCATACATGTCTTTACATGTCTCTTTGAAATTATCTATTTCTCTGATTTCTTACAGCACAATGGTATTCCACCACATTTATATATAGTCACAATTTGTATAGCCATTCCTCAGTTGATGGGCATCCCCTTAATTTCCAATTTTCTACTCCTTCTCTACCCACTTTCAGTTCTAGTCAATAGCTTGCTTCCATCTTTATGCCTTTGTAAAAGATGCTGCGTTCCTGTATCTGAATTGATACCCTCCTCTCTTTTATCTCATAGACCTCATTCCTTTTTTTTGTCACTTTCCGTTTCATTAATGTTTTATTTTTGCACTGTAGTTACAGATTACTCCAAGTCTGTGAGGTCTCTTATAACAAAAATGAAATAGTTAAGTAAAATTAATGATACAGTGACCTCATATATGAAAGTAATACAATATTCCCTATCATCACGCCCCCCATTAAAAAATGAATAGAAATCTATTTCTCTCCCTCACACCCCATACCATATGGGGAAAAGAATAACAAATTTCTTGGAACAAATATGCAAAGTCAAGCAAAACAAATCCCTCAATGAGTATATACAAAAATATGCGTGTCTCATCTGGTTTCCATCACATTTCTGTCGTGGATAACATATATCATCAATCTGTCTTCTGGAATCATGAATGGTCATTGTATTGATCATGATTCAATTGTCATTGTATGCATTTTTCTCCTGACTCTTCTCATTTCATTCTTCATTAGGTTATAAAAGACCACAAAATTATCTTTAAAATAATATTAATGTTATAGTATAACTAGTTCTGCTCATGTCATTCTGCATCAGCTCATAACAGTCTTTTCATGTTTTCTTGTAATTATCTATTTCCTCATTTCTTACAGCATAAAGGTGCTCCTTCACATTCATAAACAATAGCTTATTCAGCCATTTTTCAGTTAATGAGCATCCCTTTAGTTTCCAGTTTTTTGCACCACAAAGAGCTGCTATCATTTTTTTTCTTTTTCCTTTTTCTTTGATTTCTTTTGAGTGTAGGCTTAGTAGTGGTGTAGCTGGGTCAAGGAGCATGTACAGTTTTTGTGTATAATTCCAAATTACTTTCCAGAATGGCTGTGCCCATTCCCAGGTCCAACAATAGTGAATCAGTCTGCTTGTTTTCCCACAGTCCCTCCAACATTCATTATTTTCCATTTTTGTCTGTGTTTTGACTATGTTCCTTAAAAGCATAACTTGAGTTCTACCTCCTAAAAGAGGTCTTTTCTGGTCTCTCACCCTATTCATTTCTTAGTGTTCCTTCCCTCCTGAAATAATTTCATATTTAGCTCTGAAGAATGAGAATAAAATATATAATAAAGGAATTTTATGATATGGAAAAAAATAGGACGGTCATGTCAATCAGATGATCAGGTAATAAACATTTATGAAGTGCTATGCTAGGGACTGTGCCAAATGCTGGGGATGTAAATAAAGGCAAAAAACAGTCCCTGCCCTCAAGGAGCTCAAAGTTTAATGGAGGAGAGAATTAGCAAACAAATATGTAGAAATAAGCTATGTACAGTATGAAGATGAAATAATTAACAGAAAGAAGACACTATAGAAAGCCTTCTTGGAAAAGCTTTCTGTAGAAAATGGAAGCCAGAGAAGCCAGGAGGTGGAGATGAGGAGGGATAGTATTCTAGGCACAGGGCTAGCCAGGGAAAATGCCCAGAATTGGGAGATGGAGGGTCTTAGCCAAGGAAGCCAATGTCCTTTCAGAGACTGAGTGTAATTCTCTGGTGAGAGGATCAGAGATCTCAGAAGAGATCTCTGAGAAAGAAAGAGTCAGAGTCAGAGAATAGATCGGGTCCAACCCTCTCATTTTATAGGTGAGAAAACTGAGGACAAGAAATATGAAGTGACTTATCCAAAGACACAGAGCTAGTAAATGATAGAGCCAGGATTTGAACTCAGATTCTCTGACTCCATATCTGGTGGTTTTTCCCCATTACTCTGTGATTTACAGATGAGGAAACTGAGAATAAGACAGCGCCTGCCCTCATAGCAGAATGGTGATATTATAATTTCAAATCAATTTGTATGTGGATACGGTAAGGGATAGATGACAGATCCACTGTTACCCTCAAGTTGTCTGTAGAAAAGGAGGAAGACGTTCAGGACATTGGATAGACCTCTTTTGGATGTATTTTTGGGAGAGCATGGACAAGAGTTTCACCTGATGGGCAGGTATGGGTCTTTGGAGTGAATTCACCAATCACTCAGGTCACACAATCATTTGAGTATTTGAATATTCGTTGTACCCTCTTTTCTCCTAGTTGAATGGGAGCTTTTTGAGGGCAGGAATTATGTTTATTTCTATATCCCTAGCACCTCACAGTGCTTGCCACATAGTATGCTTTCAATAAATATTTATTGAACTAATTTGACTTGATGTGTGCTAACATAAAAATGCCCCTAAAAAGGATTTTTTCTCTTTCTTTCTCCCCTCCTTTTCCCTCCCCTTTCCTTCCCTTCCCCTTTCCTTCCTTCCTTCCTTCCTTCCTTCCTTCCTTCCTTCCTTCCTTCTTTCTTTCTTTCTTTCTTTCTTCCTTCCTTCCTTCCTTTCTTTTTCTTTCTTTCTTTCTTTCTTTCTTTCTTTCTTTCTTTCTTTCTTTCCTTCCTTACTTCCTTCTGTCTTTCTATCTATCTTTCCTTTTTTCTTTCCAAACTGGGCTTTAAGCTGTTTCTACTATTTATCATTAAAAAAAAAAGAATTATTAAGTTCCCCAAACTGCCAGGAGACAGAATATTGGTCTGAAAGCAAGCACTGATAACATCCTCTTAATTTCCTTTTCAATTTTTGGTCCACTACACCCATTTTCCAACATCCTGAACAAGAGACTAATGTGTTTGTGAAGTTAATAAAATTACAGCTGGCCATTTATGGTAATAGATAGTTAAACATTTGCTTGTCTTATTAAGGCATATTAAACAAGACTTTGTTCCTCACATTTCTCTAAGTCGGAGCACATCACCAGGAAGCTGCTGCTTTTTATGGGCTCACAGCAATTTAATCAGGGAAATTGAAAAGAGGAAATTCAGGGATAGTCACTGAGTGAAAGCTTTAAATGAGAAATGCCCCGATGCTACGGACAAATACCTTTGAAGGCTGTGGTTGGTGCCAATAGACATCCTTGTTTCTGGACATAGAGATCTGATCCTGCTGTTGATTTCCAAGTGACCTTGATGAGTTAGTGACCCCAAGGCATTCAATTGCCACTGGACTCTGCCACGTGAAGTCCTGTCACTGTGCCTTTTTTCATGTCATTCATTCTATCCCAAACTCCTTCTGTCTTTCCCTCCACTTCCTTGAATTTTCCATATCTTTCAAAGTCCTTTGTGCTCTCCTTGAAACTATTTTACTTTGGTTTAGTGAATATACAGGGCAGCTAGGTGGCACCATAATGGATAGTGTTGGGTCTGAAGTTAGGAAGACTCATTTTTCTGAGTTCAAATCTGGCCTCAGACACTTACTAGCTGTGTGACCCTGGGCAAGTCACTTCACCCTGTTTGTCTCAGTTTCCTCATCTGTAAAATGAGCCAGAGAAGGAAATGGCAAACCACTCCAACATCTTTGCCAAGAAAACCCCAAATGGGGTCAAGAAGAGTTGGACATGACTAAAAAAATGATTGAATAGGAACAACGATTAGATAGACATCTGGCCTCAGAGTGAGGAAGCCCCTTGGGTTAATGTCCCATCTCTGACACAGTCTGGCAGTGGGAAGCTAGACAAAACACTTAATCTCTCCATGGTCTCAGGCATATCTCTATTGCTGATCTGCATTGATATAGAAAGTTTCTCTCTGGAAGCTCCCTACACTGAGGAAATCCTTTAGTTAGTTAAAAAAAAGGTATATTTTGTATTGCTTTGTATATACTTAACTATATGTCACTACCTGTGTGACCCTGGGAAAGACATTAACCTTCTTTGGGCCTCACTACATCCTCTGCAAAAAGAATGTCTTGGGCTCTGTGGTTAGGGGAAAGAGCACTAGCTTGTCAGAAGATCTGGGTTCAAATCCTGCCTGATACTTATTAACTGGTTGTCATATAAGGTCCCTGTACCTAAGTTTCCACATCTGTGTAATGAGGGGCTGGGACTAGAAGGTTTCTAAGGGCCCTTTTAGTTTTAGATCTAAGTGATTCAATAACTAAAAGAACTCTTTCACTTTCTCTTCTCCCTTTTCTTTCTCTTTCTTCCTTTTCTCTCACTTTCTCTTTCTCTCTCCTTTCTTTCTTTCTTTCTTTCTTTCTTTCTTTCTTTCTTTCTTTCTTTCTTTCTCTCTTCCTTTCTTCTTCTCCTTCTTCTCCTTTCTTTTCTGTCTCTGTCTCTGTCTCTCTCTCCGTTTCCTTCCCTCTCCATCTGTCATCCTATGAATTACAGAGAGTAAAGAATGAAAGTTCCCAATCTAGTAATGGAAACTTGCCTGATGGGACACTGGGGTTCATGTCTGAAGTGGAGAGGAGGAGGAGGGAAGAAATGCTGGGAAAGAGAGAGACCTACAGGCTACAGGGAGGAGGGGGGACTGAGGCCAGACTTCAATTAGTTCATAACTTGGCCTTTTCTCCTGGCTGCAGGTGGTCTGTGTCAGCCAGCTGGGCTTGGCTTGATTAGGAGTACAGTCTCACAGGCTAATCCTGGGCCACGCAACTCAGCTTGGCCACACGCGGATGCATATCTGTGCCTCACACTGCCCATCTCCCAGGGAAACCTTTCAGTCTGCCCAAGCCTGGGCCTATTCTCAGACACCCCAAGTAGGGAGAGGGAGACGGTCTGGAGTGTCCTGCAGCAGGCCAAGCCATGGCAGCTGTCAGAGGCTTTGAAATAACTATGCCCTTTGTCTCTGGAGCAGGCTCCTGGGGCTCAGGACCTGCCAGTCCCAGTACCTAGCAACCATCTCCCTGGAAAAAGGATTTTTCTGCAGGCAGTCATTTTTTTTTGTATTCTGGCTCCCCATGGACCGTCCTCTGACAGCTAAATCTCCAAAGGCCGAAAGAGGGGAGGAAGCTGGGGTCCTACCTCTTAAATTGCCCCCATTTTCTTGGGATCAATTAGAAAGGAGAACAAACAAGTTATGAAGTGAGGACATTCACTGTGGAGTTAAGCCCTGAAGTGGGAGCTATGGGAATGCCCTGGATGGTTTAGCACTTGCAGTGGCAGGACAGTTACCCACCTCACTCTATATAGCAATGTCTCATTTAAGCTCAGTTCTTGCCCATGCCTCTCAGTTCAGGTGGAGCATCCATGGAGTGCCTGTGCAGCTAGACTGGATGCATGGAAGATTAGAGGCTAATTCACAGATGGCAGAATCATCATAGGATGCCATGAAGTGATTTCTAGGATGAGAAGAAATGTTGGAGGGATGGAAAGAGTTAGCATTAGATTCATAAGACATGGGTCAGCATCCTGATTCCAACACTGACTAGCTGTGTGACCCAAGGGGAGTAATTTCACATTTTTGAACTCTAATGTCCTCATCTGTCAAATGAGATAATATTTCCACTACCTACCTCACAAGGGTAATTCTTAAGAAGTTTCTTCTGGCCACTCTGGTGCATCCAGAGTAGGGCAACCAGATGGCAAAGGGCTAGAGAACCATGAGTATTGGTTAAAGGAACTTGAGTTTAGCTGGAAAATAGAAGACTAGGAAGGATGTGAGAACTATGTGCATGTATAGGAAGGGCTTTCATGTGGAGGAGGGATTCTACTAGTTTTTTTGGCCTCAGGTAGCTGAAACACCTTTTATGAATGCTGATGTTAATAACAAAAATAAATCATGCTTCTATAATGCTTTGTGGATTAGATTGGGAGGGGACCTTAGTGGTCACTCAGTCTAACCCACAACCAAAAGGAATTGGCACTATAACAGCCCCACCAAGTGGTTATCTAGCCTTGGCTTGAAGACCTTCAAAGGAGGTGGGGGATTGGGAGGCAGACATATTACATCTCAAGGTTTGTCTCTGTCTCTGGGTCCCTCTCTGCCTTTCTGTCTCAGTCAATCTCTCTCTGTTTCTATCTTTCTGTCTCTGGCTCTCTATCCCTGTTTTTCAGTCTCCTTCTCTATCTCTCTGTGTCTGTCTTTCTGTCTGTCTCTATCTGGCTGTCACTTTCACACACACACACACAGATATCCTTGTGATACAGTTTTCCTTTCTTTTTCATTTTTTTTGTACTAAATATTGACTTTCTTTGAGAGCTGCAGATGGCTAAAACAACCTTCAGCATTTCTGTAATCACTCCAGGCTAAGGAGGCTCCGAGAAGAGTAAATATTTTGTTCAAGTGCTTTCATAAAAAGAGTAAGTGGGGAAGGGGGGATACTTCAAGTGAAGAGTTCTATTGTCAGCCTGTCAATTCTGAATGGTTCCCAAAGTCTGGGAAAAATGAGACTGGAGGAATCCTGAACAAACAGTAAGGAATGAAGGCTGGACACACCACCCTTTCCTCACCCCCACCCCAACTTATTAAGTCAATAGCCTAATGGATCCTATGCAGTGGGAAGAGGGTTAGAGAGGATACTGGGAAGAAGTGGTGTAGGCTTCTCTCCCAGAAAGCAAGGCTGCAGGAGGTGAGATGGCTAGTGAAGGATCATAGAATTTCAGAGTAGGAAGGGAATGCATGAATGAGTGAAATGGCATTTATTAAGTGCTTTCTATAGGGACAAAAAGAAAAAAAGTGAGCTGGTCCCTGCCCTCAAGGTGCTTAACAGTCTAATGAAGACAGACACTAGATCTGTGATTTCATTGATATAGGGAAGTATTGGATGAAGAAACCCTTAAATGTTGTAGTTTGGCACCTTGCAATGGATAGTTTTAGAGGTTGCCTAGAACATTAAGAGGTTAATTGACTTGTCCAGGGTCACACAGTGAGTATGTATCACATCTACTACTTCCATTCAGTTCTTCCCACTTTTAAGGCTACCTTTCAATCCCCTACACCATTAGTGTGAAAACTCAAATAGAAGCTGGGGTCCCTAAATAGATGGATCCCTGTGGGCTGTGTGTTGCCTTAGAAATCCACATATTGATATTATCTGTTTTACTGTATTTTTATTTCCCAGGTCGGTCACTAGATGGTGAACTATTTGGCCATGATACATACATACAACAAATAATACATACATACAACAAATAATACATACAACACATGAGAAAGTGAGCATCTGGGTCAGTAGTCAAGAAAGCTTCTTGGCTTCCTCTTTTTGTTATTACAAACACTATCAGGGATCTTCCTCCCATTTTTTTTTGGCTAGGCAATGGGGTCAAATGACTTGCCCAGGGTCACACAGCTAGTAAGTGTCAAGTATCTGAGGCCGGATTTGAATTCAGGTCCTCCTGACTCCAGGGCTGGTGCTTTATCCACTGTGGCACCTAGGTACCCTCATTTTCCTCCCATTCTTTTGGAATCTTTCTCTTTATAAGGCATCTTGAAAATCAATCTCTGAATGTTTTTAAAGCAGTGTTGTCTTCTTTTGTGCCCTTGAAGAAATTGAGAGTCCATAGTGTTAAACATTGCATATAACATTGTTTTTTATGTGTTGATTAATTTTTATAATATTTTTTCCTCCTTTAAAAATTATTATAAGGGATGACTTTGGGAAAAGGAAAGGAAAGGAAAGGAATATAGGGGAGAAATCTAAGTTATGTCAAAATAAAATATATGAATAAAACTATTTTTTATTAAAAACATACTTAATATTTTCTTTCCCCAATTACATGTAAAAATAATTTTTAGCATTCATCTAAAAAAATAAGTTCCAAATCTCTCCCTCACTCCCTCCCTTCCCCTTCTCTGAGGCAGCAAGTGATTTGATATAATTTATACATGTGAAATCATGCAAAACATATTTCCATATTAGCTATGTTGTGAAAGAAAACAGACCACAAAAAAAACAAGAAAAATAAAGTTAAGAAAGTATACTTCAATCTGCACTGAGACCCCATCAATTCTTTCTCTGAAGATGGTTAGCATTTTTCATCATAAGATCTTAGCTAAGTAATTCACAGTTGATCTTTCTACAATATTGCTATTACTGTGTAAATTATTCTCCTGGCTGTGCTCATTTCACTTTGCATCAGTTCATGTAAGTATTTCCAGGTTTTCCTGAAAGCATCCTGATCATCATTTTTTATGGTACAATAGTAGTTTAACAAAATCATATACCACAACTTGTTTAGCCATTCCTCAATTGATGGGCATCCTCTCAATTTCCAATTCTCTGCCATCACTAAAAATGCTGCTATAACTATTTTTTAACATACATATCCTTTTCCTTTTCCTTTTATCTCTTTGGGATATAGACTTAGTAAATGGTATTGCTGAGTCAAAGGGTATACATAGTTTTATAGACCTTTGGCAATAGTTTCAAACTGCTCTCCAGAATGGTTGGATCAGTTCACAATTCCATTGAAAGTACATTAGTGTCTCACTTTTTCCACCCACCTCCAATGTTTTTCATTTTCCTTTTCTGTCATATTAGCCAATCTGATAGGCTTAAGGACTGGTACCTCAGAATTGTTTTAATTTGCATTTCTCTAATCAATAGTGAATTAGAGCATTTTTACATATGACTATAGATAGTTTTGATTACTTCATCTGAAAACTGCCTGTTCATATCCTTTAATCATTTATCAATTGGGGAATGGCTTCAATAAAACTATTATTTAAAAATTGCATTGCCTTCAGTATAGATTTCATTTGCATGCATTTAATGGGGCTCAGTTACTTTTCTGACTTCATTTTCTTTGGTGCCATTTCCACTGCCTTATACAAAGCTAGGGAGGTCATAGTCCAGCTGCCCACTACCCTGGTCAGCCCACATCTAGAGTATTGTGTTTTGTTCTGGGCACCAAAGTTTAGCAAGGGTATTGATGAGCTGTAATGATTCCACAGGAGGGCAACTCGGAGAGGGAAGGAGCTGGAGCCGTTGTCATATGTGAGGGTTAGTTGAATGAATCAGTGTTTGTTTAACCTGGAAAAGAGAAGACTCAAAGTGTACATGGGCATGATAGCTGCCATCAAAAATTTGAAGGAGTAAAGTTTGTTCTGCTTGGCCCTACAGGGCGGAACCAGGAACAGTGGGTAGAGTGGAAGTGACTCTGGCCTCTGGAAGGCAAAGCCAATGGAGTGTCCTCTCTAGGCAGTTTTTATATCAAGCAGGAACAACAACCAGGATAAACCTGGTGTTGTACAACAGCTATGAAGCCTCAGAACCACCCTAATGAAGGTTTAGAGTGGTTAATTACCAGCTTGGCTATGGGGTGATATATTTTTCTACTTGGAGCCATATTTTAATTTTGTTTTGAAAGTTATCGAGAAACCTGGAAAGACTTACATGAACTGATGTTGAGTGAAGTGAGCAGAACCAGGAGAACATTGTATACAGCAACAGCAACATTGTGTGATGATCAACTATGATTGACTTAGCTCTTCTCAGAAATACAGTGATCCAAGACAATTCCAAGAGACTCATGATGGACAATGCTATCCATATCCAGAGAAAGAGCTATGGAGTCTGAATGTAAATCGAGGCATACTATTTTCACTTTCTTTTTTGTGGCTTTTCCCTTTTGTCCTGTTTCTTCTTTCTCAAATGGCTAATGTGAAAATGATTGACATGATTGCACATGTATAATCTATATTGGATTTCTTGCCATCTTGGGGAGGTGAGATGGGAAAGAAGAAGAGAGAAAAAAACCGAAACTCAAAATTTTATAAAAAATGAATGTTGAAAACTATCTTTACATGCAATTGGAAAAAAATAAAACACTATTTACCAAAAAAAAAGTTATTGAGGCTAATATAGAGATCTATATATCATTCTATATTAAAAAATCTATATTAAATTATAGAATTAATATAGAGATCTCTATTAGTGACATGACAAACAACTGTGGCAAAATCACCAAACTTTAAAGAGTTAGAGAAACATTATATTGATCAATTTCCTCATTTCTCACCCATTTCACTGCTTTTGGATTTCTTTAGGACTTTCCAATCATTCCTTCCCCAGGAAATCCATCATTGGGAAATCTCATTATCCTGCAAGATTGAATCTGCCTGGTACTCCTATCTCATCAGTGCCCTCTGCCTCTCTCATTGGACCTTCTGACCAAGGGCAGGGCCATGAACTCTAAGGCTTCTATTAAACACAATCTCCCCATTTTCCACCAGCTACACTGTTTTTTGGACTTTTTTAGACTTCTCCATCAAGCTTCTCTTCACCTTTCCTTTTATCTCCTTTTTTCAGCCTTCCTTTTTGTGTTGTCTTTCTCCATTAGATTGTAAGCTCCTTGAGGGCTGGAACTTCCTTTTTTTTTAAACTCATACTTGTATCTTTAGTATTAGCACAGTGCCTGGCACATAGCAGGCACTTATTAAATGTTTATTGACTATTGCCCTTTTTTTGGGTATCCTCAACTTATTTAAACATATCATTTTGGAGCTGTTGTCATGACCTACAGTTTCTTTCCATCTTTATCCTTTCTTTTAATTTGCTGTTGGACAGCTAATGTGGCTCAGTGGTTAGATTCCCAGACCTGGAATCAGGAAGACTCATATTTATGAGTTCAAATCTGGCCTCAGATACTTACTAGCTGTGTGACCCAGAGCAAGTCACTTCACCCTGTTTACCTCAGTTTCCTGATCTGTAAAATGAGCTGGAAAAGGAAATGGCAAGCCACTCCAGTATCTCTGCCAAGAAAACCCCAAATGGGGTCGTAGAAAGTCAGACGCGATTGAAGAACAATTGAGCCAAATTTGCTGTTAATTTGAACCTTGTCATGGCCAGTTGATTCTCTGACTGTACACAGATAACTGAAGTCACTAGTCATTTCCTGTTAGTTAAGATAAAAATCGCATGATAGGAAGCAGCATGGCGTCATGACTAGAGAACTGGCCTTATAGTTGGGAAGATCTGAGTTCAAACCCTGCTTCTGCCTCTTACTGTGGGACTCTAGGCAAGGCACCTAACCTTTCGATGCCCAAGCAACTCTCTAAGAATGTAAGTTGAATCACAGATGCCCATCGGTATAGGTAGCTGAATTCCTATTCCAGTGAAATCCTAGGTCCAGTCTAAGAAATAAAACAAGATATAACCAATGCCATCTTTGTGTGTGTATGTGATGCCTCCCTGTGCTTATCATGTTCTGCAACTCTCTTGTTGATGAGATCATTGACTCAAACCTCTTTGACCTCCTTCTGTTCTCACCCTGAAGGATATTTTCCAAGATAGCTTTTACTTCCCCCCCCCTCCATTTCTCAGGGCACTGAAGTCACTGGATGTGTATGTTGTCTTAGTTTCAAGGATGTCATTAAGTTCTTCTGTCAAATTAATCTTTTTAAAATCAGCCCACCTGATTTTTGTTCATCTACTATTCAAAAAGAAATAGCTACAAAATGTTGGCTATTACAAATGAGTGGCTGTTACATAGTCAAGGTTTAGGTATTTAATTGCTTATTAGGGCAAAGGTGGGAAGAAAAATACAGAAGTCAACTCAACAAGCACTTGTTAAGTAGTTACTGTACTGAATGTAGTGTACTGTGCACTCAAGATAGAAACACAGAGTTACTGCCCTCATGGAGCTTACAAGCCCAAAGATATGGTCTCTCTACTGGAGAGATTTAGCTGGGGAGACAATCTAACCCCCATAAAAGGGATAGACTCTGTGATTTCATTGAAATAAAAACTCCCATATTGGGAAACTCCATCTATCACTATAAGTAGGAACTTTCTCTGTAAATTATAGTCACAGAGAGTTTCCCAGATGACTGAGAGATAAACTGAGTTACCCAGGGGCACAAGACCAGTATATACCTAGTCCTCCTTGCTTCAACACTAGATTTTGGGGCAGTTCGGTGGCTCTGTGGATACAGTACTGGCCCTGGAGTCAGGAAGACTTGAATTCAAATCCAGATTCAGTCACTTATTAGGTGTGTGACCCTGGGTAAGTACCTTAACCCCAACTACCTCCCCCCAAAACAAACAACAGATATCTGTGGGCTAATGCCACACAGGCTCTTTAACCCTTAGGAATGATAACAAATAAAACAATACTCTCCACCATGCTTCCCTCACTCCATTATATTCTTATCACCTTCTCCTATATCCCATTTCACCTTCTGATGTCTATGTCTTTGAACACACTCTTCTCTATGCATTTCTAGTCCCTCCCCTCTGAGATTAGCTTCCACTGACACTGCCTATATCTTATTATGTATGTAATTATTTGCATGTTGTGCCTCTCATTTGAATACAAGCTCATTGAAAGCAGGGACTATATTTTTGCTTTTCTTTATATCTCTAGCACCTAATGAGCACTCCTTAAATGTGTGCTGATGACTCAAATATTCTCTTCTTGCATTCCTTCAAAGTCCCAATCATATACCATTCTTGAAGCCTTTCCTGACTTCTCCCAGTCAGTAATCAATAAATCCCCAAGCACTTATGAAACACCTACTACATACCAAGTTCTGGGCATACAAAGACAAAAGTGAAACAATCCTTACCCTCAGAGAACTTTCATTCTATTGAGGGAGTCAACACATACATAGATAAGTACACAAAATGTAATGGGTGTAAATACAAAGAAATTTTGAGGGGGAAATACTAGCAGCATAAAGGGCTATGCTGGAGATAGCAGAACTAGTTCACTAGAGCCAACTGTCAAATTTTCAGTGTGAGCTTTTACACCTCAGAAATCAGGAAATGCTACAAACCAGGGTTTGATTTGTTTTGTCGATTATCTAGACTTCAGAAAGTGATGGAGAAAATATTAACGCAGGTCAAACTTTCAAGTGCGTCATATGGGCAAATTTTTTTTGGAAAGCTAGTTGTTAAAACATTTATGAGTGTATCCCTAGGCAGGGAATGAGAAAAGTCTTCATGTAGAAAGTAGAGCCTGAGCTAAATGGTGAAGGAAACATGGGATTCTAAGAGGTGGAAGAGGTCAGGAGAGAATGAATTCCAGGCATGGGGGATGACCAATGCATAGACTCAGAGACAGGGTTTCCTATGGGGAACAGCAAGAAGGCAAACTTGATGATGACAGAGTGTAGGAAGGGGAGTAATATGTAATAAGGCTTGAAAGGTAAGTTGGGGCCAGGTGGAGAAGGAGTTTAAATTCCAACTGAAGAAGTTTGTATTTTTTTTTAAGGCAATTGGGGTTAAGTGACTTGCCCAGGGTCACACAGCTAGTGAGTGTCAAGTGTTTGGTCTGAGACCGGATTTGAACTCAGGTCTTCCTGACTTCAGGGCCAGTGCTCTATCTGCTGCACCACCTAGGAGCTTGTATTTGATCCTACATTTTAGGAGAAGTAGTCAATAAACATTTAATAAATGCCTACTATGTGCCAGGTACTGTGCTAATGC
This sequence comes from Vombatus ursinus, assembly GCF_900497805.2. NCBI lineage: Eukaryota > Metazoa > Chordata > Mammalia > Diprotodontia > Vombatidae > Vombatus > Vombatus ursinus. Next base: position 1,364,953 of record NW_020949772.1, read on the forward strand.
TGAGGATATAAATATGAGTTAAAAAAAGGGAAGTCCCTGCCCTCAAGCATCTTACAATCTAATGGGGGAAGACAATACAGAAGAGGAAGATAAAAGAAGGGATAAAAGGAAAAGTACCCTGAATGGAGGCTTGATGGAGAAGTCTGAAAAAGTCTAAAAACAGTGTAGCTGGTGGAAAATGGGGAGAAGACTGTGTTCAATAGAAACCTTAAAAAGCATGGTATTGCCCTCAGTCAGAGGGTCCAATCAGAGGGGCAGAAGGGACTGATGAGATGGGAGTACCAGGAGAAGAGTCAGTCTGGTAGGAGAATGTGACTCTAGAAAGTACAGTAGGTTGAGTCTAAAGTCAGAAGACCAGATCAAGTCTCTCCTCTGCTATTTAACTATGTGACTTTGAGGAAATCCTTTCAACAACCTGGTCCTTGTTTTCCGTCTCTGTAAAATGGAGAGGTTGAACTAGACTCTGAGGTCTCTTCCAGCGCTGGAGTTTTGATCGTATGTTGGGAGCTTCAGCGGTGACAGCAGAGGGCAGTTGATCCCTCCCATGTCACCATGGGGGCAAAGCCTTTGCTACTTACAGCTCTGATTTCACATGGAATCACAAGCCCCCCTGGAAGATCCCAACTCACATTGAAACCCTAGAGAACAGTTTGAAATAGAGATATTTCTAAACTAGATTATTAAGATTTGCTGTAAGCTAGCGACTGGCAAACTAGTTCAGCTAAAGTAAGAAATGATTGGAACCATCACTCAGATGTTAAATCAAAGCCTAGCTCTGTTCAGAAGCCTTCATTTAATCTCCTCTCCCTTAGCCGCACTTCCCTGGGGTAGTCATTTCTAATACCTTCTTCTTGGGCAGTTCTGGCTGGAGGCCCAACCTTGGACAAGCTGCTTACTGTCTCTGAGTCTCAGTTTCATTTTTAGTAAAACAAAAGATAAATCTGTGATCCAATTGTCAGCCCTGCTGGGAATCTATTCCTTCCCACAATGGATTAGATTCCCCCAGTGGATTGGATTTCCCTCCATGGATGATCCCATTTAATATCTTTATTTATTCCCCTTTTGGAAAGAAAATCAACTTACTCTATCAATATTAATAATAATTATATCTCACATTTACATAGTACTTTAAGGTTATCTCATCTGAACCTCACAAAAACCTGGCAGTAGGTGCTATTATTATTTCCATTTTACTGATGAAAGAACTGCTGCTTACAGAGGTTAAGTGACTTGCCCAAGGTCACATAGCTTCCAAGGTGGGGTCTGAACCCAGGTCTTCTTGACTTGTAATCTATGCTCAATGCTTTATGCCATATCAGCAGAAGAAAAAGAGCTGAATCCCCCCAGTTCCTCAAAGGACATTTTTATGGTAGATGACAGAAATGGGAACCTTTTTATTCCTCCTTTTCTAAGGACATAGAGATAAGATCATCCTTTGGGCAGGAAGGCTATGATAGGGGCAGAGAAGCTTCTATGAGGCTTGTGTTGGGCAGTTACTATATAACCCAAGGGAAAATTCAGAGTGAGACCCCTTGCTTTGTGGTACATTTAGCTCTGATGTAGGGATGCTAAGTGATTCCAGCCAAGATAGGGGAGCTTTGAGTGTTTCTCCCAACAGTTATGTGAAAGGCCTCGGAGTAAAGTCTTCAACTATGCACTACAAAGACAAGTGAAGAAATCTTGACCAAGGTGGTGATGGCAGTCAGGCTTTCCTTAAGTTCCAACCAAAATCCCACTCACTACAGGAAGCCTCTCCTAACCTCTTTTAATTCCAGTGCTTTCACTCTTAATTATTTCTTATTTATTCTTAACATAACTTGTTTTGTAGGTATTTGTTTGCATGTTGTCCCTACCATTAGATTGTAAGCTCCCTGAGGGCAGGGATTGTCTCTTGCCTCTTCTTGTATCCTTGGTGCTTGAAGTGAATTGAATTGAAATCCAACTAATATCTGACAAAAAAAAAAATCTCTTCAACAACCCTCCCAACAAATGGTTGATCACACAGTGTCTGCTTGAAGATATCCAATGAGGGGCACCCCATATTTATCAAGGCAGCCCCTTCCACTTAGGGATCTCTCTGGTTGTTGGGAAGGTTTTTCTTACATCAAACCTAATTTTCCCTCCTTTCAACTTCCACCTTTTCCCTGGGTCCTATTCTCTGGAGCCTTGCAGAATAAGTCTAGGTGCCTCCTTTGAGACTCAGTTCAAATTCCATCTTCTACAGGAGGCTTTTCCTAGTCCCCTCCCACTGTTAGTTAATTCTAATACATTCAGGGAAAGTGAGGAGAATTCCAATGATGCTCTCTATATGAATATATATTAAAGAAGCCAGATGGATAAAGAGCCAGCCTTGGAGCCAGGAAGACCTGAGTTCCAGTCCCTACCTCTGATTCCTTTGACTATGTATCTCTGGGAAAGTAATTAAACCTTTTGTGCCCCAGGCAACTCTTGTAAGACTAGAAGTTGCAGAGAAGACCCTAATCTGTATTGGTGGAGGGAGTTTCCATCCCTGGGAGTTTGCTATGAAACCACAGGTCCCATGTCTATCCTTATCTCCTATGATAAAGATTCTTCCCAAAGCTAAAGATTCATGAGCTATAGGGTGGGATTTAATACCATACTGTCTCAAACATGTACTCCATATCTCCAATAACTCACTAAAAAAAAAAAAAAAAGAAACTCAACACTGTGTAGTTATAATGACCAAGCTTGGTCCTGAACAAGAGATGTGAGAATGTATCTCCCTCCCTCCTCTGCAGACATGGGGGCCTACAGGCATAGAACACTCTATAATAATATCAGACCTGATTATTTGGTGAGTTTTGCTGCCCTTCCTTGTTCCCCCTTTTCTTTGTTTTCTATTCTTTGTTGTAAGGAATGGATGGGAAAGAGATACATTGAGAAAATAAAAGAAATAGATACAAATCTAAACAACTGATTCTTATACTAGTACACAGAAAATGTTCAAAAGACCCATGGGAAGCCTTCTAGCCTTCTTTCTGTGGGAGTATAGCAGCAAGCATCACAGAGGATGAGAAGGTGTGGATGGCTTGTGGAGCCAGCTCCATATTCACAAGCCCATGAACCCACGGAAATAAAACAGCGTCTTAGAGAGATGAAGGGACTTGCCCAGGGTCACACAGGTGATGGTTAAGAGAGCTACGACTGGGCTGAGTCTTTGTTGCTGTTCAGTTGTTTCAGTTGTGTCTGATTCTTTGGGACTCTATTTGGGGTTTTCTTGGTAAAGATACTGGAGTGGTTTGCCATTTCCTTCTCCAGCTCATTTTACAGATGAGGAAACTGAGGTAAACAGGGTCAAATGACTTTCCCAGCGTCATGAAGCTAGTAAGTGTCCGAGGCCAGGTTTACACTTAGGAAGATGAGTCTTCCTGACTCCAGGCTTTATCCACTGCTCCACCTTGCTGCTCATGCTGAGTCTACCACACACCCGTGTCTCAAATGCAGAAAACTACCCTCTTCCCTCTGAACTCATCCCCCTCATTTATTTCTCCAATGTTTTCCTTCCTTGCCCTTCCCTCAAAAGAAAAACTGGCTATTTGTTTCCTGATGGATCATCAGGCAGCGGGCCCTTCCAAGATCTATTGTCTGGGCTTTTCTTCCCCTTCATAATTATTTCCCCTATAACGACATGATCGTTAATTACCTTGGAATCGATTTCTCTCCCTGTTGAGGGAGTATTTGCTGCTAAGATTGTGCCAACAGTGGTTGATTGAAAATTCAATTTGCTTCACACCTTGCTCCCCATTAAGGATCTTGGAGCCTAAATATCATCACTGTTTGGATACTTAAAGGAAACACTTCTTAGGTCCAGTCTCGGTGTCTGTGGACAACCTAATTAGCAGGGTGGAATACAGAATATAGCTCCTTGTCAGAGCCCACTCCACATTTCACAATGGCTTCTGACCCAAAGACTCCTGGATTCCAAGTTGGAAGGCAGTTAGGTTTGAATCTTACCTTCCGAATTTACTAGCTTTGGGCAAGTCTACTAAACTCAATGTGCCTCAGTCTCCTCATCTGTCAGCTACATGTAAGAAGGCAGCTAGGTGGTACAGTGGATAGAGCACTGGGCCTGAGTCAGAAAGACCCAAGTTCAAATCTGGCCTCAGACACTTACTAGCTGTGTAACCCTGAACAAGACACTTAACTTCTGCTTGCCTCAGTTTCCTCATCGGAAAAATGAAGATAATAATGGCATCTGCCTCTCAAGGTTGTTTGGAGGATCAAATGACGTGATAATTGTACTTAGCACATAGTAGGCACTTTATAATAATAATAATAATTATCATTTACTTACCTGACAGAAATAGAATCTCAGAACTAGAAAGGACCTCAAAGACCACTGGGTCCGTTGAGTCTATTCCTGAATTAGAGACCTTTTTACAACATCCCTTAAAAATGAGCAATCAGGGACAGCTAGGTGGTACAGTGGGTAGAACACCAGCCCTGAAGTCAGGAGGACCTGAGTTCAAATCTGGCCTCAGACCAAACACTTGACACTTACTTACTAGCTGTGTGACCTTGGGCAAGTCACTTAACCCCAATCGCCTAAAAAAAAAAGTGAGCAATCAACCTGTGTTTGAAGATGGCCATTAAAGAGGACACTTGTTACCTTCCAAATCTGCCCATTTCACTTCTGGAGATTACTAATCCTCAGAAGATTTTTCCTGACATCGAACCTAAATCTGTCTCCTGGTAAGTTAAATCTATTGATTAAATAAATAAAAAAGTAAACATTAAACATTCACTCTGTGCCAGATGTTGTGCCAAGTATCTGAGATACAAATAGAAAAAGAAAAAAAAAAGACAGTCACTTCAAGGAGCTAATATTCTAATGAGACAAAACATTAAAATATGGAAGTGGTGATGTGGCAGAGGTGTTCTATTCAGGGAAGTTACAGGGATGGTGAGCAGAGCCATGGATAACTGATAGACATCTCTTTTCCTGGAAAGGTAGTATGGATTTAATTACTCCTTTATTGCTAGTTTTTCAATCAATCAATAAACATTTATTAAGTGCCTGCTATGTGGCAGGTGCTATGCTAAGTGATGAGTATATGAAATGAAGCTACATTCAGTCCCTGTCCTCACATGCAGAATAAGGCTAGAGTTATTGAAAGATTCAAAACAGACAATTATGTAATATGCTTTATAATGATTAAAGCCTTATACGAGTCATTCCTCTTATTATCTCCCTCCTCAACAGCAGAGGGAACAACATAATAATACCTTAAGACTTGTAAGACACTTCCTTCATCATAATCCTATAAGGTGGGGAGTGCATTATTAAATTCAAATGAGGTAATATTTGTAAAAGTGCTTATTGCAGTGCCTGGCACAGAATGGATGCTTTGTAAATACTTATTCCCTTCCCCCAGATGCTTATTATACCCATTTTACAGGTGAGGAAGTCAAAACTAAGAGAAAGTGAGAGGGTAAGTAACTTTCCCCAGGTTTATCAATTGAGAAATCTTTGAATGTGTTAAGGCCTGGAAATGCAGACAGAAATAGCCCCTGCCCTCAAGGAGAGTCCCCACCAAAGTAGCGTCAGGAATGGCTCCTCAGCAGACTTAGGTGATACTGTTGCTGGTTCTGGTAGACTTCGCTACCATTCCAGCTGCAATGGCCTCTCATGCCTTTTTTGACCCTTTGAAGCTCACATATTTGAAATCTGACCCATTCCATTTCTGGATAAAAATTCCCCTAAGATCAGAATGGAGGAAGACACCATGACACACATGGTGGCCAGCTGGGGAGAAAAGGCAGCTTCAGCTCTCCCTACCCAGAGGCTCACAGCCGTCCTTTCTCGAGCCTCTGTGGAATACACTGTCGGCTCGAATCCTTTGTTTTCACCCTCACTTCCAACTCAAGCCTCTCCTTGTATTATCAATCTTTCTGGCTTCTCAGCCAGCCAGAAGTCTCTTTGACGTTACAGGAACAGACCATCAGTCACTCGTAGCTGGAAGAAGGGTCACCAAGCCAATATCTGTCGGATTGGCAGCGGGCAGAGAATGTGCTCTGTGAAACCCATCGGGAAGGGCAAATCCACACATGCTCTAAGGCCTGGGCTCTCACTGGCCAGTCCTCCCATTCCGAAATGCATGCAAAATAAACACAAGTTTTGGGAGAGGGTTCAGTCACTGCTGGAGGACAGGGCGGACCAGGAAAAACTTCATGTAGAAAGTAGTGCTTGAGATGAGTTTTGAAGAAAACTAAGAATTATAAGAGATAAAGGCAAGGAGGGAGTATTTTTCCAGGCCTTGGGAACAGACGTGGAGATGAGAGATAAAGGGTTGTATGTGAAATAGGTAATACAGTTAGTAAGAACCAGAGTCTAGATTCAAATCCATATCTCTTGACTACAAGTTTAGAATTATTCCCATTATCCCTTATTGGATTAAGATCCTGTTGCCAGTGGGTTTAGGGTTCTTTCCACTAGCCCTTACTGGACTGGGATCCTGTTACCAGTGGGTTTTATGTTCTTTCTCTACTAGACTGAGAGCCTTCTACCAGTCGTCTAGGGAGCTGTTGTCTGTTTTCAAAAGGTATGTGGCAGGGTTGCCAATGGGGCTTCCACCATTCACAAGGAAACATCAGGAGGTCCAGTGAAGAGCCTGAGGCCCAAATGCATGCACAGCAGGCACCATGTTTCTTGGGCCCCGAGTGAAGCTATGAAAGTAGGAAATTCCACCTGATCTGGTATCTTTTTACAAGAACTCCAATCATGCCAGGGATAGGTTCTGTCTGTGGAAATGATGGTCAGATCTGTGTTGTGCTTTGAAGGAAGCTAAAATCAATACATCACATCATAGTTGCAGTTGGAAAAGAACCTTGGAGATGATCTAGAATCATAATAACATAGATCTAGGGACCTTAAAGGTCACCTGGTTTAATCCCCTTGTTTACAGAAGAGGGGAGTGAGGCCCTAGCTAGCTTCCTTCGGGGGTCAGCACCCTCATAAATAAGACCTCGTCTGATCACTTGGGTTATGAATGCTTTCACCATTGAAGTTACTTTATTTTTTACTTTTTCCGTATATGAATTGTACCCCTGGATAAAATCTAGCTCTGAGAACAAGGCCTATTTTTCATTTTATCTTTGTATTCCTAGTGCCTGGCACATAGGAACTTAACAAATACTTGAATTATAAATAAAAGAAATAATTATTAATAAATAATCGAATTATAGCTAGCATTTATAAAGTACTTGAAAATTTACAAGATGCTTTATGTATATTATCCCATTGGATCCTCACAGCAACACTGGCAGTTGGTGCTTTCATTGATCTCCATTTTAGAATTGAGGAAATGGACACTGACAGATGTTGTCACTTGCCAAGGGTCACGTAAGCCAGTAAGTGTGAGGCAGGGTTTGAACTCAGATCTTCTTGACCCTAAGTCCTACCCCTAGCAGTGGTGGTACAGTTACTGAATTAACTCAGAAAATTAAGAAATTTGCCAAGGTCACATGGAAAGTGAATAACAGGGCTCAGATTTCAGCTCAGATGTCCTTCCTCCAAATCTAGTATCTTTTCCTCTATTCAAATGAAACACAGAGTGTTGGGGATAAAACCTGGTGAATTATTTTATTGTATGTCTAATCAGAGACTTCCCTTGTGAAGGCATTATGGCTGATTCTATCCTTTCCTCAACGCTACTGGACACAAAAGAGCCAAGGTGAAAAAGGTACATATGTGAATACAGGGCAAAAGGTGAAGGAGAAAGAAATCATTAGATTTAGAGCAAGATTCCCACAGAGTTCACTTTGTTTAACTCGATTCAGGCTTCATCTTTTCTTGCTTGGATTACTACAAAAACCTCCCAATTAGACTCCCTGTGTCCATTCTCTTCTCTCTCCAAATTATATTCTACTAATTGTAGTCAAATTGATAGATATTCCTAAAGGAGAAGTCTGACCATGTCAGTCCTCTGCTCAAGAGAATTCAATGGCTCAACAGCCTGAGAGATAGAGTTTCTGGGCAATTAATGATCAATTTATTAATTAGGCTAGCAAATAATCAATAAATTGATGGTAAGTGGTTTTTCTCAGTAACTGAAGACAAAAACCATGGAGACTTTGCACAACCCTCCCTCACTTATATCCAATTCACTTGCATGTCATGGCATCACCTCCCTGATGACATGGTCCACTTTGAGAACAAAGGACAAACAATAAATACCTTTGGTAAAGGAGGAGTCCCTGACAGGTGAAAAATCAATCCTCATTGGTGAATAATTAATGAGGGGCTTGACATATTAGTGAAGAGTTTGACTAAAAGTCTTCAGCTCATCCTGCTGAGAAGAAGACTTCAGCCATCTCCAGCAATCGGGACAAAGGAATCCATCTCTGCCCAAACTGCTCTGGTTGGCTTTCCCCTTCAGGAGCTAGGTTACTCTAAATTCTAATGGAGTGTTCTAAGAGACATACAGGGGCTTATTTCCTAAGGGCAAGAATTTATCTAGATTAGATTCTGTTTCTAAGTTCTTCTAGCTAGGTGGGGTCTCATCCAAAATCATAGAGCATGTACCCAGAGGATTTGGGCAATATCATCTATCAGCAATATCCTTCAGAGACAGACTGACTGGCCTCTTGGTCCCTGAATGAGGAAATAGAAAAGAAACATGTCAATCCTAATTTAATAACTGGTTATTAATAGAATAGAAAAATAATCATTTCTTTCACTATTGTCTCTAGAATAAAAAATAAATTCTTCTATTCAGCACTTAAATTCCTTCACAATCTGGCTTCAACCCATCTTTCTATGCTGATTAAATGTTACTCCCCTTCACATATTTACTATATTCCAGCCCAACTGCTCTACTTGGTGTTCTTTGTCCAGCCATTGTATTTGCTGCCTTTGCACAGGCTGTTACCCCTGCCTAGAATGCTCTCACTCCTTACTTCTGCCTCTTAGAACCCCTAGCTCCCTTCAAGGGTATCACTTTCTCTAAGAGGCTTTTCTAGTTTTTCCACTTGTCAGAGCTCCCTACCTCCAAATTATTTTAAATTTATTTTCGCTCATATTTGATATTTATTTTTCTGGGTACATACTATTTCCCCCCAGTAGAATGTCAACTACTTGAAGGAAGGGATTTACAGGACTTTTGTTGTTGTTTAATTGTTTTTCAGTCATGTATGACTCTTCATGACCCCATTTGGGGTTTTTTTGGCAAAGATACCGGTTTGCCATTTCCTTTTCCAGCTCATTTTACATATGAGGAAACTGAGGCAAACAGGGTTAAATGACTTGCCCAGGGTCACACAACTAGTAAGTGTCTGAAGGCAGATTGGAACTCAGGTCTTCCTGACTACAGTCCTGGTACTTTATCTACTGTGACCCCTAGCAGCCCTTACAATCCTAGAATGGACCTTAAACACCTTCTCAATTCCTTCAGTTGCCTTTTCCCTCCCCAAACCTTGCTTAGAGGGATCTGAACTTTCCTAACTTTCCATTGGCAGTTCACAGAACATCATGCCCTTACACTGGGTCTCCCTTGGAGTGTTCCCCCCCTTTCAGCTTCCTTTTGTGTTGTTTTCCTCCTTTAGATTAAAAGTTCTTTGAGGGCAAAAAACTTTCTTTCCTTTACTTATGTTCCCAGTGCTTAGCACAGTGCCTGGCATAGTGTAGGTGCTTAATAAATGTTTATTGAATTGAATTGAATTGAGTCTAGTCCTACTTTATCAATGGTTACAACTTGGGTAATAGATTTTTAGCTGGAAGAGGCCTTAGAGGTCATTTAACCCAACACTCTCATTCTATATGCAACCCATATATGCCCCCAGAGTTCAGTTATTATATACCTTCACATGTCTAGAGGTACCCCTGAAGGGTTGGGGGTAGTTTTCTAGGTTGTTCCCTAGACTACACTAGTGTGTTTCCCCCAAGATTATTATCTGAGAGTCAATTTAGTTAGACAACTTTTGGATCACTTTTTGAAAGGGGTATTTCCTAAGGTAGGGCAGCTAGGTGGTACAGCTAGTGGATAGAGCACTGGACATAGAATCAAGAAGACTCATTTTCCTGAGTTCAAATCTGGTCTCAGACTCTTACTAGCTGTGTGACCCTGGACAAGTCACTTAACCTTCTGTTTGCCTTAGTTTCCTCATCTGTAAAATGAGCTGGAGAAGAAAATGGCCAATCACTACAGTGTCTCTGCCAAGAAAACCCCAAATCAGGTCATGAAGTGTTAGACATGACTGAAAATGACTGAACAATAACAACATTTACTAAGGTTGTACAATAAAAACAGTATATACAAAAATGTATCCCACCAAAATCTGTGACATATTCTCCCATAAGTACATGTAGAGGCTAGGGCAAGGGTGAGGAACCAGAAGCCTTGAGGCCACATGTGGCCCTCTAGGTCCTCAAGTGTGGCCCTTTGACTGAATCTAAACTTCATAGAACAAATCCCCTCTATAAAAGGATTTACCTAGTGGGCCACATGTGGCCTCGAGGCTGTAGGTTTCCCACCCCTGGTCTAGGGTAAAGATGGCTCATGCTCAGAAAACATGTGGGAAAGGGAGTAACTCATAGATCCTGGCTGCTAAGAGTTTTTTTTTCCTCTACTTTGTGGGGCACTCAAGAACTTCCCATCAGGCCTGGTGTATGTTTCTTTGTTGGTCCCCTTATAGATCTGTGAATCTATGCCCAGTCTATCCTTGGCTCCCAATGTACACACTGCCCCCAACTGTCTGGACATGGTGCTATCAATCTATCAGTATTTATTAAGCACCTACTATGTGCCAGGCAGGGCAACGAGGAGGCAGAATGGATAGAGTCCTGGCAAAATCTTCCTGAATTCAGGAAGATTCAACTCAGATACTATGACAATAAGCAAGTCATTTAACCCTATTTGCCTCAGTTTCCTCATTTAAAATGAGCTGGAGAAGTAAATGGCAAACCACTCCAGAATCTTTGACAAGAAAATCCTAAATGAGGTCATGAGGAGTTACTGAACAGCAACAAATGTGCCAGGCATTATGCTAAGCAGTGAGGATACAAAAAAAAAAAAAGGCAAAATATAGCTTCTGTCCTCAGGGAGCTTGCAATCTAATGGGGGAAACATTGCAAACAAATATCTATATCTGTATATAAATAGATATAAGCTATATACAGCACAAAGAGGAAATAATTACAAGAGGGAAAGCAATAGAATTAGTTATGCTAGGACACATTAATTAATTGTGCTAAGATACATATGGGAAGATGGTAAGTTCAGAATCACCTTGACACCTTCAAAGCTCACAAGGTCCTCCTCCAGCCAAGACAGGCTAGAAGGAAGAAGACCTAGACTGAGGCCAGAGCCGAGGCCTCTCCTCTTTCCCCTCTTCCCCTACAAGATATTCTGCTTCCTGAATTTTCCAGGAATGAGAGATAGAGTTTCTGGGCAATTAATAATCAATTTATTAATTAGGCTAGCAAATAATCAATAAATTGATGGTCAGTGGTTTTTAGCACACTTGCTTTAATCTCTGGAATAATTTTGGTCCTCAACTAGCTTGATATGTTTATAGATAAGACCTAGGGTATGACTGAGCTGCTTCAGCTAATGCAAACATGACTCCTCAGTTTAAAGCTTGTGATTGATTGATTGATTGAAACTAAAGCTTATAATTGAGATTAATTGATATGCTTTCATGTCTTTAAGGTATCAAGATATCTTATCATTTACTTTAAGGGGAAGTGCAATGTCTTGATGGATTTATTCAAGCACCTCCTCCTTTACATGAAGGTGAGGAAACTGAGGCTCTCAGAAGTGAGTGACTTACCCCTGGTCACTCAGGTAGTAAATAATAGCTGGGATTTAAACTACAGTCAAAGCTAACACTCTTGCTGTGATTGTCTCTCATTGGCCTTCTCAGTCCTGCTTGGTTTTAGTGATGACTGCAACAGAGAAATCTGTAGGGGGAAAAATAAAACATCCCCCCTTTTTAATAATGAGGAGTCTCTATCTCCCTAGGAGGTGAGAGACTCTGGAAATATGGAGTACTATTGATAAGAAAAAAAATCTACTTCCTTTCTCCAGGGCACTAGCCAGATAAATGTATTCTCCTGGTTTTTATAAACTCTTCTCAAAATCTTCCCAAGGGCTTTGGGGTCTGCAACTTAGATTCTCTGCTAAGCCCCCAAGGATATTTTCCCTGTCCTTGTTTCTCATGTCATCTATACCTCAGGTAAACCACCCAGGAAGGTAGAGGCAAGAGCCAGGGGCTGTCTTCCTTTTCCCAGCAGTCACAAGGGTGGATGAGCTGAGAGGATAAAGATGGGTTTCAGTTGGGGGTTCATTCCTGAGACTTGGCAGTACTGAATGCTGGGGAGGGAGGTCTTTCTTAAAGTTTACCTATTTTTTTGAGGGCTGCCCTGGTTAGCATCCCTGCTGTTATAGGTTACTGAAATCATAAGCTGCCCTCATTTCTTCCCATAGCTCAAATATCCTCCTGTGCTCTCATCTTATCTCTGAAAAGTAGTAACTTCCTACTTCAACCCAACAGGGATGCCAGTCCAGAAGGAAACATAAAAAGGAACTAATGGAAACTATTTGCTAGGTGCCATGGCCCTCCCTCTAAGTTGAATAAGATCATGATGGATGGATAGGGGGAGAAAATAAAGAAAAGGAATCATGGGTTCTCATTAATTAAACCAAGAGGTTACATCAATCCATCTCCCAAAGTCATGTGCTCTGTTGGGCTTGTGGAGTAGTTGTGTTTGAAGCCCAGGACCATCTCATTGTCCCAATAGGTGTTAGTGATCTCTCCTTGCCTTCCTGCCTCGACTGAATTCCTTTGTCCTTCAAAGATGACAGAGCCTCCAAAAGGAGGAGACTCAACCTATGTATGGTCAATTCTCTGAGCGTTATGGCCCTAAGAACAGAGGGAGGAGAAATGGAACAATTTGTCACTGCTGGGAGATTTGATTCAATTTGAAGCTTTCATGGAAAAGGGTGAGTCTTTCTGTATTTGATCAATACAGAAACAGCAGAGGGTCCCAGAAAGCCAATACTGGCATTTTTAATTCTGCCGTCTAATAATGGATCCCAATGGAGAGCTACCTTGGTACCAAATGAAAGCGTTTGTCTTCTCCATAGGATTCTGAATATAGTATGGCTCATTGGAGTAGGCTTAACCCCCAAATGAAGTGTTCCCTCCATCCTTGTACACACCTTGGTGGCATGAATGTTTCCTGCATAGGGGAATTGGAAAATATTTGCCTATTTCTCTGTATAGAATATTCTCCAGGACTTACTTAGATAAACAGATGACTTACCCAAGCAGTTAGGTAGCACAGTGGATAGAGTGCTGAATGTGAGATGACCTACTAAGCAGTTAGGTGGTACAGTGGTTAAAGTGCTGCATCTAGAGTCAGGAAGTCCTGAGTTCAAATTCATTCTCAAACATTTACTAGCTGTATGACCTTGGTCAAGTCACTTAATTTTGTTTGCCTTGATTTTTTCATGTGTAAAATGGGGTTAATAATAGCATCTAACAGTCAAGAGGATCAAAGGAAATAATCATTGTAAAACAGTTAGCATAGTGCTTGGCACATAGTGCTATAAAAATGTTAGCTATGATGATAAATGATAGTTCTAAAAGTTGCATTTTTGCCCCTTGACCTCTACTTGTTTTTCAATAACCGTATAAGCCTTAGCCCCAAACACCAAGCTTACAATGGACTGGGCTTAATCTTTGGGACCACCTCCAAATCATAGCTCTTTGGCTCATTTTGCCCCATCTAGAATTTCCTATGAGGATTTCAGAAAATAACTCCTCTCTAGGACTCCATAAATGTTCATAAAAGAGTTTCCAGTTTCTGGCCTTCTCTCTGTTCCTCATGCATGTTCTCCATTCATCTCTCATCTCCAGGCCTTTGCATCAGTTGTCCTCCATGCCTCGCATGCTCTCCCTTTTTACCTCTGTTTCACAGAATCCCCTACTTCCTTTTATACTCAGCTCAGGTACCACCTCCTACATGAAGTCTGTTCTGATCCCTCCAACTGCTGGCACCCTTCTTCCCTAACCATTGGGAGTTTAACTTCTTCATATTTATCATATATATGCTCATGTTTCTTCTCACTGTCTCTTGTTAGAATGTAAGCTTCTGATAAGAAGGAAATATTTCCTTCTTTATATTTATATTTCCTGTGCCTAATATAGTGCCTAACACATAGTAGGTGCTTAAAAATACTTACTGATTACTTAGACTCCCAAACTCTCAGACATTGTCTGAAAGACCCCCCTCCCTCTTCCTTTTCTTCAGAAGTCTGAATACTCTCTCCAGTGGCTAGGGGGTTGAGGGGCTCCCAATTCCATCAGTGACCCCTAGGGAGAGACCCTGTGATAGTCTTCTTCCCCTGACCAATGCCGGTCCCTTCTTAGCTCTGCCAGCCCCTAATCTGGGATTAAATCTCTTATGGATCTCCATAAAGGGCAGATTTTCTGAATGACTCCATTAAAAACATAGGCCTAGTACAAAGGGGCCGTTCTTGCCCACAATAATCTGAGCCCTCAATTCATCACCAATTGCTGACACTAAAAGAGATGTCCTCAACTTTTTCCTTGACCTGCCAATGGATAGACCCACATCTTCCATGGGGAGGGTGCAATTCAAATCTGAAACAAAGGCGCAGCTTCCTATGACCTCATCAAGTTGACCAGTCCTTTCCAATGAATGCCCTACGATCCAAAGAAAGATGTGAATAAATTCATTCTCTTTTAATATTCCCTAATGCTGTCAGGATAAAATATGAGATCATCAGCCTAATATTTAAAAATTTCTATAGTCTGGCCATCTTTCTAGCTTTTCTTTTCTTTTTTTCGTGTTAGTCACTTCCCTCAAATCCGTGTTCAATCAAAATGGCCTTCCCCCTGAGCCCCATATATAACATACTACCTTCTATTTCCTTGCAGCTAGAAGAATCTAGGTGGTGCCTTGGATAGAATGCTGGGTCTGGAGTCAATAAGGCTTGAGTTCAAATTCTCCCTCAGACACTTACTAAGTGGTCACATCACTTAACCTCTGTCTGCCTCAGTTTTCTCAACTACAAAATGGGTATACTAATAGCATCTGCCCCACAGGATTGTTAGGATCAAATGAGACATCTGTAAAGTGCTTAACACAGTGCCTGCCATGTAGTAAAAGCTTAATAAGTATTTGTTCCTTCCAATCCTGTGCTTTTGTTCAAGCTGTTTCCCGTTTTTGAAATGTACTCTCTTCTTACTTCCAGTTCTTACAATCCCTACCTTCCTTCAAAGTGCAGTTCAGACACCCATCTACCACCAGTTGTTAGCACCACATCCCTCTTAAAATCACTTTCTATAACTTGGCATATACTTTGTATTTACTTATTTGTATGATGTTGTTTCCCTCCAGTGGAATGTAAGCTCCTTAAGAGCTGGGGCTGGTTAATTTTTGTTTCAGCACCTAGGACAGCACCCAGTACACGATAAGTAGTTAATAATCACAATAAAAAAATGGAAATGAATGCTCCCATATTTCATGTGCTTCTAGAATACAGAACACAGTGGTCTATAAACCTTAAAAAAGGAGAAATTGTATGTTGGCTGTAGCAATAAAAACAAAACAAAACAAAACAAAGTTTCTCCTTGAAGAGTAGAGAATGCCTGGCTATTTTTCCTCTGGCCATTTCCTATTAAGGTCACTCATTCGTTAGCTAAGACACACCCTGCTTAGTGGAAGAGGGAGGACAGCTTCAGAAGAGAAATGAGATTCTTATTAAATTAGAGAGGAAGCTGACAAGAGAAGTGTCAGAGACAGTTAAATGAATGTGTTTTGTTGAGCTCTCAGACTTATTCCTGGTTTGTATCCACAGTATCATCTCCTTCCCAGGTATCTGTAATTTTTCATAGTATAACTGAGTGTTTGGAAGGGAGAGAATTTTGAGCACGGCCTGTCTCCTCTTATTTTAGGGCTCAAGTAACAGAAGGGCCATAAGTCAAGGGCCCCTTTTCTCTGAAGGCCTGTGGCATAATAGAATACTGAATTCTCTAGGAGTCAGGAGACTCCAGTTCTACCATGAGCATTGAGCAAACTACTTAGCTTCTCTGCCTCTCAGTTTCCCCATCTGTCAAATAACAATAGCAGCTGACATTGATATAGCAGATAGAGGCAACTAGGTAGTACAGTGGATAGAGGACTGGATCTGGAGTCAGGAAGACCTGAGTTTAAATACAACTTCAGACAACTAGCTGTGTGACCCTGGGTTAGTCACTTAACCACTGTCTGTCTCTGTTTCCTCATCTGTAAAATGGGGATAAGAACAGCACCCACCTCCCACGGTTGTAGTGAGGATGAAATGAGATAATATTTGTAAAGTGCTTTGCGTACCATAAAGTACTATAAAATCCTAGTTATTATTATATAACAATTTTTAAAATTTTTCTGTCATTTTAGTTATATCTTTGAGACCCCATTTTGGGGCTTTCTTGGTAAATATACTGGGGTAGTTTGCTGTTTTCTTCTCCAGCTCATTTCATAGATGAGGAAACTGAGACAAACGTGGTTAAGTGACTAACCCAGGGTCACACAACTGGTAAATATCTGAGGCTGGATTTAAATTCAGGTTTTTCTGACTCCAGGCCTGGTGTTCTATCTACTGTGCCACCTAGCTGTCCATATGGGAAATTATGATTTACAAATTATTTTATATGTGAACCTCACAATAAGGCTGGAAAGTCGGTAGCTGAAACTTTGTAATCCACATTTTACAGGTGAGGAAATAGACTGAGAGACAGGAAATGACTTGTTCAAGATTACACAGATGCTAAGTGGAAGACCTAGGATTTAAACTCAAGTTCTTTGACTCATAGATGACAGATTGGAAACTGGAAGGGACCCTACAGGCCATCTAGTCCCAGCTGCTCATTTTAGAGGGAAGAAATTTAAGGTACTAGTCTAAAGTCACATGGTTAATGAGTAGCTGAGTCAGAATTTGAACCCAGATCCTCTGACTCTAAAGTCAATGCTCTTTTTACTGCTCTATATTGCTTCTCTTTTATAAGGATAACACCATCTACCCTGCTTACCTTAAAGTTTTATTACGAGATTGAAGGGGAAAGTAGATGTTGATGGATTCAGAAAAACATGCCAGTTTACTGCTCTAATTTCCTGCTCAGATGTAAAGATGCTTCTGGCAGGAAGCTGGTTCTCAGCCTTATACTCCTAATTGTTTTCCACCAGGCCAGCTAGATGGTGCAGTGCATAGAACACTGGGTCTGGAGTCAGGAAGATTTGAGTTCAAATGTGAACTCAGACACTTTCTAGCTGTGTGATCCTGGGTAAGTCACTTAACTCTATTAGCCTCAATTTCCTCATCTGTAAAATGATCTGGAGAAGGAAATCCTTGCCAAGAAAACCCCAAATGGGGTCATGAAGAGTTGGTCACAACTGAAACAGCTGAACAACAAGGCTTGGTGGCCCAGAAGATGTATTCCTAGTGAGTGCTGTGATTTACAAGCTTCTCAGTAGATCCCTTTTTCCCCCAGGGGATGCCATATAACATGGCAGCTCTAACCCCCAACTGTGTGAGACCCAATGGAGTGGAGGATGGAGAAGACAGTGGTGAATGAGAGAGAAGAATAGGTCAAGTTGATCCTTCCAAAAAACAAACATTGCTTTAGAAGAAAGATTTTGCTTAATTGATCCTCCTGGATCAGGGTATAGTGAAGAGTGTTGGACTTGGAGTGAGTAAGATCTTGATTTGAATCCTATGTCTTATTGGCCATGTGACTTTGGGCAAGTCTCTCAATGTCTCCGATCTGTTTCCTCATCTTTAATATGGGGATAATGATAACTAGAGAAGAATATTACTAAGTTGGAAAGTCTCCAGAGGAAGGCAAGCAGGATGGTGAAGGACCTTGAGACCCTGTCACAGGAAGGAAATGAACATTTTTAATCTAGAAAAGAGAGGACTCAGGGAGACATTGATAGCTGCTGTCCAAATATTTAAAAGGCCATCAAGTGGGAAAAAGATTAGCTTTGTTCTGCTGGGCCTCAAAGAGCAGAACCAGGAACAATGGGTGAAACATCATATCAGTAGAAAGCTTCTTATCTCTTAGAGCAGTCCTAAAGTGGAATCAGTTGCCTCAAGATGTGGTGAGCTCCTCATCTTTAGAGGTCTTCAAGCAGAGGCTAGACAAGAAATTGCTGAATATGTCATGGTACAGATCCCTTTGAAAAATGAGGTGGGCTAGATGACTCTTGTGACGTCCCTTCCATCTCTCAGATTTTGTGATTCTGTAACTATAATATCCACTTCTCAGGGTTGTTGGCAGATTCAGGGCATGTAACTTTTGTATGCTTTGCAAACCTTAAAACACCTAAGGCAAAACTCTTCTCATGTCCAGATGGGAAGCATTTTCTTTTTTATGGTCCATTTTGCTAGAAGCAACAAAAGATATTTTTGTTTCTTTGTTTGAATCATCCCTCTAACTTGTCAAGGGACTTTGGACAAGTCGTTCCATCTCTCTGGGCCTCAGTTTCCTCATTTGTTTTTTTTAAATTTGTTTTATTTGTTCTTTTTTTATTTTTTTGTTTTTTTATTTTTATTTTTTATTTATTTTTTATTTATTTTTTTAGTTTCCTCATTTGCAGAAGTTGGTCATTATCATTATCATTGTGATAGCTGCCATTTATATACATAGTTCTTCAAAATTTGCAGAAGGCTTTACAGACATTTATCATTTGACTCCTATTATCTCGTGAGTTAGGTAATGCAAGTAACATCCCTATTCTACAGAGGCCCAGAAAAGAGGAATGTTTGGTTGTCAAGGTCACATAGCCAGCATCTTCCTGATGCCTAGTACAATCCCATGCAAGCCTATGCTATAGACAACTCCTATGAGAAGGTATATGCCTTTTGATTGATAGGAATTGTTTTATTCTCTGTACTTGTATCCCCAGTGCCTGGCACATGGTAGGTGATTAATGAATACTTGCTGATTGATCGATTGATAGTGTATTAATCTTCCCTTCAGGCGAAAAGTCAACTGGCCATTTCCCCTGCCGAATTTGTCATGGTTCTGGATTCTGGGCTCTGGAGAGGCAGGACTTCTCTTACTATTCAATAAACAACAAGAAAAAGTATTTTTAAATTTATTTTTATTTTCTGCTTCTGGCAAAATTGACCAGAAAAAAATGGGGAATTTTTTTTTCCATCTAATAATGAGAATAGTTTTGCCTTAGGTGCAAAATGTCTGCCCCAGCTTCATTCATCACCTCTCAGATACCAGTGCATTAGGAAGGATGATGGGAGCACAGACTTTGTGCTGACTGCCCATGCATTGACTTTAATTCCAGGGCTCTGGGGAGAATGAATTGCTGGCTTATTTAAACCTGTTTCCCATAAACCTTGACAAAGTCTTTCATTTAAAGGAAAAGAATGTGCTTCATTTTCAAAACTTGTTGTTTGGTCTGCTGAATACAGCATGCAATCTGTCTCTGATGAATCTTGTGCCTCCTCCTTCCCTGTGATTGGGGGAGATTTTATTGGCATCATTTTGTCTGCCTGGGGAAAGCAAGTGGCTTTGTTGGCAATTGTCTCTGTGTGTACCTGGTTAAAGGATGTGATTATTTATATCAGAATTTGGAGAATAAGAAAGATCTGGATTTAGGTCCCCAGCATCCCAAGAAACATCCAGAAGCTTTGCCCAGAGTTCAAATTCAACTTTTACTCAAGTCTCAATGATGTTCAAGTGACTTGAAAAATTTTAATGACTCCCTCTCTAGCAGGTAAAGCTTAAAGTTTAAGAGACTTTAAGGACTATCTAGCCCAGCTGCCTAGTTTTACAGAAGAGGAAATTGAGGCCCAGGGAAATGAAGTGACTTGTCTTAAGTCACAAAGATTGTAAACATCAGAGGCAGAATTAGAACCCAGCTCCTCTAAAGTCAGAGCTAGTGCTCATTCTACCATCTCATGCTGGGACAATGTGATTTTAGCCATTGTGCATGTACCCAGTGCCTAAAAATGGTACCTGTAATTAAAAACTTATTGAACTGAATGTTGAATCAACAGAGGCCTTTCAAGCAAAGGCTGGGTGACCTCTTGCCAGGATGCTGCAGAAGATGTTCAGGGTTAGGCTAGATGTCTTCTTGGGTCACTTCTAGCTCTAAGATTCTATGGCAAGGGGGCAGCTACATGGCACAGTGGATAGAATACTGGCCCTGGAGTCAGGAAGACTTGAGTTCAAATCCAGCCTCAGACACTTACTAGCTGTGTGACCCTGGGCAAATCACTCAACCTTGTTCACCTGCCCAAACAGATTCTTTGATCAGTTTTTGGAGAGTAAACCCTGCTTGCTGGAGATTAGTTTGCTGAAAGTTGGGCATTTAGGCAGATGCAATACATTTTCAGTTTAGTACCATGCAGCAGCTTGGCTCTGACATGGCATCTCTACCATAGTTATCCCAAAGAGATGCTGTCCAAAATGTTTCATGCACCTGTGGGAGTGGCTCCTTAGGGACCACCCAGTAAAGATGTATTGACAGATAAGCAAAGAAACATAGCAGCAAGATGAGACAACAAGCCTTGGGCAAGTAGGATCATAAGATTGAGAGACATTATAGATCATCTGTTTTGAGCAATGATGAGGAAACTGAGGCCCAGAAAGGATGGATGACTTCATTGTAGGGAGGAGTAGAGAGCTTGTTGTTCAGTTGTTCAGTCCAACTCTTTGTGACCCTAGGGACTATACTGTCCATGAGGTCTTCTCAGCAAAGATATTGGAGTGTTTTTGCCATTTCCTTCTCCAGTGGATTAAGGCAAACAGGTTAAGTGACTTGCCCAGGGTCACACAGCTAGTGTCTGAGGCTGGATTTGAACTCAGGTCTTCCTGACTCCAGGACCAGGGCACTGAGCCAACTTAGTAAGTCATTATGGTCAGGTTTGTTGTTATTGTTTAGTCACTTCAGTCCTGTACAACTCTTCATGACCCCATTTGGGGTTTTCTTGGCAAAGATACTGGGTGGTTTGCCATTTCTTTCTCCAGCTCATTTTACAGAAGAGGAAACTGAGGCAAATAGTGTTAAGTGACTTTCCCAGGGTCATACAGCTAGTAAGTGTCTGAGGCCAGATTTGAACTCAGATATTCCTGACTCCAGGTAAGGCAGCACTTTATCAACTGTGCCACTTAGTTGCCCAAAAGTCAAGTTACCAAGCATTTATTAAGCATCTACTCTGTGCCAGGTACTATACTAAGCCCTAGAGATACAAAGAAAGTCAAAAGATAGTTCCTTATCTCAGCGTTTCTAGTCTAATGGGAGGGGAGAAAAACAACTTGCAGACAACTATGTATAAACAAGATAAAATAAGATATGTATAAACAAGATAAAGATAAGAGATAATTGGAGATAATTAACCAAGGGAAGGCACTAGCATTAATTGGGGATGGGGAAAGGCTTCAAGTAGAAGGTAGAATTTTAGCTGGTGCTTTAAGGAAGGCTGGGAACCTAGAAAGTGGAGATGAGGAGGGAAAGCATTTCAGGCATGGGGGACAGCCAATGGAAATGTCCTGAGTGGAGGGAGGGCAAGTTGAACAGTGGCATTGGATTGTAGAGAATGTGGAGGACAGTGAGGTGTCTGAAGGCTGGGAAGGCAGGAAAGGACCAGGTTATGAAAGACTTTGGAAGCTGAATGAGGGTTTTATATCTGATCCTGGAGGTACTAGGGAGTCATTGGAATTTTTTCTTTTTAAAAAAAATAATTAATTAATTTTTAGTTGTCAACATTCATTTTTATAAGATTTTGAGTTCCAATTTTTTTCCCCTCCTTCCTTCCCCTCCCCTTTCCCTGAGACAACATGCAATCTGATACAGGCTATATGTGTACAATCATATTAAACATATTTTCATATTAATCATGATGTGAAAGAAGAATCAGAACAAAAGGGAAAAACTGCAAGAAAGAAAAAACAAACAAACAAAAAGTGAAAATAGTATGCTTTTATCTGCATTCAGACTCCATAATTCTTTCTCTGGATGTAGATAGCATTTTCCATCATGAGTCTTTTGGAATTGTCTTAAATCATTGCATTGCTCAGAAGAGCTAAGTCTATCAAAGTTGGTCATTGAACCATGTTGCTATTACTGTGTACAATGTTCTCCTGGTTCTGCTCACTTCACTCAGATTCAGTTCATATAAGTCTTTCCAGGTTTTTTCTGAAATCTGTTTTCTCATCATTTCTTATAGAACAACAGTATTCTAGAATTTATTGAATAGGGAGTTACATGGCACATCTGTGCTTTAGGAAGTTCAGTTTTACTGAAAAAGAAAAAAAAAAGAAAAAGAAAAAGAAAAAGCAAGAAAGGTGCCCATCTCTTGGCAGCTTTATGATACACCCAGGCACACAGGTTGAATAATTTAAGGATTTGACTTGGCCAGAACCAAAGCATGAAATCACTAAATACATGTTTCTCCTTTTTTTAAAAAATTAATTTATTTTGAATTATCAACAATCACTTCCATAAGCTTTTGAGTTTTAAATTTTTCTTCCCCTCCTTCCCCCCTCCCTCTCCAAGATGGCATGCAATTTGATATAGGCTATACATATACATTCCTATTAAACATATTTTCACATTAGTGATGTTGTAAGGAAGAATTAGAACCAATAGGAGGAACCACCAGAAAGAGGAAACAAAACACAACTGAAGAAAAAAAAATAGCAAATAGTATGCTTCGATCAGAATTCAAACTCCATAGTTCTTTATCTGGATGTAGATAGCATTTTCTATCATGAGTCCTTTGGAGATAGACATCTCCAAAGATAGATCCTTGTATTGCTGAGAAGGGTTAAGTCTATCAATATTAGTCATCGCACAACATGGCTGTTACCGTGTACAACGTTCTCCTGGTTCTACTCACTTCACTCAGCATCAGACCATACAAATCTTTCCACATTTTTCTGAAGTCAGCCTGTTCATCATTTCTTACAACACAATAGTATTCCATTACATTCATATACCACAACTTCTTCAGCCATTCCCTAATTCATGGACATTCTCTCAATTTCCAAATCTTTGCCACCACAGAAAGAGCTGCTATAAATATTTTTGTATATGTGGGTCCCTTTTCCATTTGTATGATCTTTCTGGGATATAGCCCTAGAAGTGCTATTGCTGGGTCAAAGGGTATTTTTCTCCTTTGCATGTATATGTGAGGGGTGGGGGAAGCACTATAGCTAGGAGACAATAAAGGATACATAAAAGAAAAGGGTACACTCATAACAAATACATACACTAATTTATACTAAGGTATAAATAACTTCTATCAGGAAAATTTGCTTTAAGAAAGAGTAGAATGTTGGGAAGGAGCAAAGTTTGACACTAGGAATCAGTTGTTCCTGTTAGTATTTGAGACATCCCCTAGGGAGATTTTAAGAATTAACTAGGGTGTGCCACTTTTAATCTGGGAGGATCAGTTTCAATGTAGTTCAGATATACAATTCAAAAGTTAATTAAGGCAAAGCATTGCTCATACAATTCATTCTGATTTAGATAAAAGCACTATGGGGTTCACCAACCCAAAAGTAAAAGACAGATTGAATTAACTTTTCCTTCGGTGAAACCATTTTCTACAAACCAAATTACAGAGATATTGATTGAATTTCGTGGCTATTCTGTATAGTAGGAAGGAGAAGAGGGAGCAGGTCTGGACTGCAACAGTTGTGGACAAGCTGACAGAACTACAGCATGTCAGAGGTGGGAGGGGACTTAGAACAGGGAATGTCAGTCAGAACTGGGAGGGATCTTAGCTTGTAAGTAAAGATAGGAGCAGTCATTACAACAGCATTGTAAGAAAAAAAAATTAACTTTGAAAGACTGAGAAATCTGATCCATACAATGACGAACTACAATTTCAGAGAACCAGTAATGAACAATGATCCCCACCACCTGAGAGAGAAGTGATGGATTCAAAATGCAGAATGAGGCATACATTTTTATACACAGACAATATAGGCATTTGTTTTGCTTGACTATGTGTATTTATTCCAAGGGTTTTTTTCCCCCTTACTTTTCTTTTTCTTCCCTCTCTCAGTGGGGCAAGAGGAGAGAGAAAAAAAATAAATGCTTACTAATTAAAAAAAAAAAAAACTACAGAGACCATAGAATGTCAGAGCTAGGAGAGGTCTTAGAATGCAGAATATCAGAAGTGGGAGGGATCTTAGAACATTGACTGTCAGAGCCGGGAGGGGCCTTAGACATCTACAACCCCATTCATTTGGGAGATGAGGAAATTTGTCCAAGGTCACACAGCTGGGAAGTAGATCCCAGGTCTTCTAGTTTCCAGACCCAAGGTCTTTCCCTCACCTCATTTTACCTTCCTTGCTGTCCCCCCCTCCCCTGCCCCTCAACTCTCCAAAAAAGAGGGTGGAGTGATAGCTTCTTATCCAAAGCATCGATTCACTGGATGAATGTTTTAAGCCTTCAGAAAGGCCTGAGAGAAGAGCTAAGAAGGATCTGAGGAGGAGGGAATGTTTGGAGCCAAATGCCATTAGCATGTTGAATCTTTGAATTGGTAAAACTCGGCCTTCACTCCTTATTGATTTTCTCTCTTGGCTCAGAAAGGTAATTTGTTCTCATGAAAGGCAAAAAGAACCATTACAAGAAATTTTCAGGAGCATCACGGGGAGCACAGCCAGCTTAGTCTCAGCCAGTTTGACAGCATCACGGGGTAGCAATGCTCAAAATTATGTTTAATTATATAGGGATGATGCATACTGGATGGAATTTTTGGAGTGCATAGTACACACACATTTACTATAGCTGCAATTACCTTGTTCAGACACCTTCTGCTTGTGTAGAGGTGGGGAGAAGGAAGGAGAGAGAGGCAGAGAGAGATGAAGAAAGAGAGAGAGGGACAAAAGAGACAGAGACATAGAGACAGTCAAAGAGCCAGAGACACACAGAGACAAAGACAAAAATTGAGCTTAAGTGACTTGTTCAGGGTCACACAGCTAGTGAGTATCTGAGGTCAGATTTGAACTCTGGTGCTCCTGACTGCAGGGCAGTGCTCTACCTGCTGTGCCACCTAGCTTCCTCTCTATGTACTCACATCCCTTCCTGCTTTCTCCACAAGGCTACCCACACTATTTTCCATTCTTCTTAATCTTCAATCTCTCTCTATCTCCTCGCTCTTTTTCTGATGCCCAAAATCTCTCCTATCTTTAAAAACTCCTTCCAAAATCCCACCATCTCTGCTAACTATCATCCTGTATCTTCTTCTTAGCCAACCTCCTTGAAAAATCCCTCTACACTCAATGCCCCCACCTCCTTCTCTCTGATTCATATTCCACACAGCTGCCAGTTTGAGGGTAACTGACAAGCCTCAAACCCATCAGTGAGTTGGGGGGTGTCTACCCCAAGCATGTGAAGACTGCCCCAGGCAGAATGAGTAGATGAGAGCAATTTGCTTCAAAGGCCATGAAGGCATCTGAAGCAGGCACTGTGGAGCACATAGAGCTAGGTTAGACATCAAAGACACCAAGGTCATCCACTATATTTCGGACTATCTCTGATCATCTTGACTTTTGTCTTGCCACTGAACTATGATGACTCTGGAAGAGAGAGTGAGGCTGACCTGACTTTGTGCAGCTCTGCCTCACTTAAATCCAATGCATGTTTAAGTCAAGACATCCACCTGTGATGTCACTGGTCCTCTTTGAAAAAGAAGGTGAACAACAACAATTCTTAGGAAGTTTTCCTTTCTTTGGAGCCAATATAATTAAATTGTTATTTCAATTTCTATCTCTTAAATGTCTCCCTAGTTCCTAGGTCTGTCCTCTGGGGCTCAAAAGAAAGAATTTAATCCCTCCAGTCATATAACTTGACTCCCAGAAATGAAAGACTCCCAGATTAGTACTGTATGTCGGTACCTACTTGACTGAATGTTTTTTCTCCCATTAGATAAGCTCCTTGGAGGCAGGCACTGTTTTTCCCTTTCTTTGTACCCCAGGCACTTAGCACAGTGCCTGGCACATAGTGAGTTCTTAGTAAACAAATGTTTTATATATTATATATTATATTATATATTATCAATAATTAAAATAAATATTTTAACTAATAAAGTAATGCTAATTAGTTCTTTAGTTAATTAATGATAATATATGATTACATATCTTTATGTATCAATAACATTGCATAGTATGGTGTAGACAAACAAGATTGTACTTCTTTTTTCCCGGTCTCCCTTTCCCTCCTTTCCACCTTTGCCCTTTACTCACATCTTCTATTCTCACCTGGCATTCTCCTTCTTCCCCCTTTTCCCACCCAATGCCTTTTATTGGCCAGTTCTTCCCCACTGCAGGTATTTGCCTATCTTCAATTAACCTTGGACCTCCTCACCATGCTGTCATCACCTCATAATGGCCAAATCAGGCCTCTGCTTTACAGCCATCATTAAAAGAATGAAGATTCTGGAGCTGTGCCCAGGACAGGCGATGCCTGATCCAAAAGGTGTTTTCGAAGTTGCCAAATTAGACTTGTTCTCTTAACTCCGAATCGTGTTCTGCCATCCGCATGATCATCATCTTCCTGGGGAGGGGGCTGAGATTAAAGCGTCTATTAGGTCTGGGAAAAGGGCCTTTTTTTTCTTTACCCAATTCACTGAGCTTGAAGATTTTATCGTTGAGTAGAATTTGGCCTTCTGAAAGAAGAATTACATTACTTCCTCTCTTTCTTGCCTGCTCTGAAGATGAAACTGAGACTTAATTACCTTGTCCTGGGCAAGGCTGAGGTTTTCTGTTATCAGTGAGTTGGTTTCATCATTAGTTGTTTTCCCTCAAACTCTTACCTTGGCTGGGAAGGTTTCACAGTAAAAGTTCCATTAACAACCCAGACGCCAAGAGGTTAGAAGGACAAGTTTTAAGCTTATGGGATCTCAGAATTGGAAGAGACTACAGCAGCCATCTTGTCCAATCCACACCCACAAAAGAATTCCCTTTACAATGTTCCTGAGGACTTTTCATCCAGCCTTTCTTTGCTGGATGCCAAGATATCTAGCCAACAAGAACCATTGCCTGACCTTCACAGGCAGCCCAGCCCACTAGGAGATAACTCTAATTATAAGGAGGTTTTTCCTTATAGTTTTTGCCTCTTTGAAACTTCCATCCATTAGCCCTAGCTCTGATCTCTGGGGTCAAGCAGAATCAGCTTAATTTATCTTCCATGTGACAGCAATTCAAAAGCACGAAAATGGCTCTCATGTCCCCCTAATTCTTCTGTCCTACAGTCTAACCTTCCCTAGCTCCTTTTAACTGATCCTTGTATTTGAGTAGCCAAGTGGTGCAATGGATAGAGAGTATGGACCAGAAGCCAGGAAGACTCTGAATTCAAGCCCAGCCTGAGATGCTTATAAGCATGTTTGACTCTGGGCAATTTTTAAAAACCTCTGTCTGCCTCAGTTTCCTTATCTGTAATTAAAGTAGTACCTCCCTCTTAGGGTTGTTGTGAGGATCAAATAAGATAATAGTTGTAAAGATCTTTGCAAACCTTGATGTACTGTGTAAATGCTAGCTATCATCATTGTCATCATCATCAAGTATGATGTAGAGGCCTTTCACTGTTCTAATTGCCTTCTTCTGGATATTTTTCAGCTAACATGATCATGGACTCATAGAAGTTCATAACCTGGAATCTATCTGTTTTATTTTATTTTTTGGAGGCAATCAGGGTTAAGTGACTTGCCTAGGGTCATAGAGCTAGTGTCTGAGACCAGATTTGAACTCAAGTCCTCCTGACTTCAGGGTTGGTGCTCTATCCACTGTACCACCTAGCTGCCCATATTGATTTGTTTTTTTCTTACAATATTTTGATAATTATTGTTTCCATATAATTTGTTTCCTTTGTAATCTTATGTATATTATTTGCTGCATTTAAAAATGTCACTCTGAGAAGGGGTCCATAGGTATTGCCAGACTGCCCAAAGGTTCCATGATACAGAGCCTCTGCCATAGAAGAAAGAATTGAATTATACCATTAGTTTTCTAGGGCTTTTTCTTGGAGGATTGCATATTTTTTATGATAAATTTAGAGCTAGAAAGAACCTTAGAGGTAATCTATTCTAACAGATGAGGAAACTGAGGCACAGAGAGGTGGTGACTTGCCTAAGACCATACAAGCAACAAGGGGAAAAGGTGGGATCCAAGTCTAACTCATCAGACTCCAGATTCAGTCCTATTTCCCTTATGTTATGTTCAGAACCAAACACACAATACTTCAGTTGCATCTGACTGAAGAAAGACAGAATGATCCCTTTTCTAATGCTCTTTCATGTTAACTTTCAATGACTAAGGGCTAGGTAAGAATTGAGACAAAAAATGGCCTAATTTACCATTACAAAAATATCAGTCTGGGAGGGGAAAACCCTCAGAGTTTTTGGCCAGAACAGAAAACAATTACTATTTACACTCATTCTAAGATATTAAAACCTAAATGATGAGCTGCTGAGGGTCTGATGTTGCCTCAGATAAATTGAGGCTTGGGAAGGACCTTAATTTAGAGAGGCCAAGGTTATCCACTGCATCCTTGGCCATGGTCAGCCATCTTAACTTTTGTCTTGCCACTGTAGTACAATGGCTGGAGGAGAGAGTGAGCTGAGGACTTTGCACAGCTCTGTCTCACTTAAATCCAGTTTATAAGCTAGTCAAGACATCATCACCCTCATTGGTCCTCTTCCAGAATGAAGGATGAACAACAGAGAATAGAAATAAAACATTAATTTTATTGGTGGCATTATCATACTGTTTACCCATATGGAGCTTGTAGTCCACCAATGCTCCCAGATCTTCTTTTGAGAAACTACCATCTAACCATGCCTACCCATCTTATACTTGTGAAGTTGATTTTAATAATATTAATAATAATAATAATAATAACAGCATTTCTATAGCACTTCCTACATGCTAGGAAGTATGCTAAGCACTTTACAAATACAATCTCATGTGATCCTCACAACTATTTCAGGAGATAGGTGCTATTATTATCTTGATTCTACAGTTGAGGAAACCAAGGCAAACAAGTTAAACGACTTGGCCAAGGTCACACAGCTAGTAAGTATTTGGAGCTAAATTAAAAAAAAAATTAAATTCAAATTCTTCCCTAGAGACCATAGCCAGGACATAAAAGGATTATTGACTTTTCCTATCTGTTCTTACTGTCCACTAAATAATACATACTGGCTCCTGGATGTGTCCCCTTACCCTGTTTTTCCTCTTGGGGGAGATCTGGCCCTCCATTCCTGGGCCATTCTCTGGACAATGGGCACACATTCATAGGACACTTGTAATTATCCTTTGAGCTTGAATTGGGGACACAGTATTCTTTATTTGCAAATTAATCATGCAGTTGACAGCTCCAAAATAATTAGGACACATTAAATTTTTAAATAAAAATCTGTTGTCAATGACCAGACAAAAGATAAGAGCAGCAGATAAACAAAAGGGGTTGCTGTGGCAACGTTGGTTGCACTAATCTTGCGGGCTCCTTGTGATCACAAGGAGGAGGGACCCTCTCTGGCGTTAAGTAGGCCTCCTTGAGTGAAACCCCACTTTGTGCTGCCAGTCAGGCTGAGCAGGTAATGTTTAACTTGCTTCTTTCTAGCAGGCCTTGAGCATATCAAGTTTGCTGTCCTCCTTCCCTCCCCCCCACCCCAGCCAAGAGAAAAACAATGGACTGATTTTCTAAGAGAGGGAGGTAGGTTGAGAAAAAGTCTGACCAAATCTATCAGCCCAAGTCCCTAGCCATGATACTGAGCCCAAAGACAGCAAGGGGAGTGAAGGGTGTTTCTTTTTTTTTTTTTTTTAAGATTCTATACTTAAATCTTTTTCCTATATCATTTCAATTAACAAGAGATTTTATTGTTGTTGTTCAGTTGTTTTTCAGTGGCGTCTGACTCTTTGTGACCTCATTTGGGATTTTCCTGGCAGAGATACTGGACTGCTTCACAATTTCCTTCTCCAGTTCATTTGACTGAGGAGGAAACTGAGGCAAACTGGGTGAAGTGACTTGCCCAGCATCACATAGCTAGTAAGTGGCTGAAGCTGGATTTGAACTCAAGTCTTCTTGACTCTAGGCCAGATGCTCTATCAACCGCGCCATCTAGCTGGCCCAAAAAGAGATTATTAGGCACTTATTATATGCCAGGTATTGTTTTTGCCCTCTGCAGACACAAAGGTGAAAATGCCTTTGAGGGCATACATGTGTGTAAATACATGTGCATACACACATGCATATGTATACACACAGGTGCACAAATATGCACACACACGTGTACATGCAACACATATGCACATGCACACACATGTAAACAATGTAAACACACACGCACACACATGTACACATGCACCTTGTGTGTATGCACACATATTTATGTGTGTATTATATGTGTATATAAACATACACACAAACTATACCTAAAAATAAAAGATAATTTTGGAGGGATCAGGAAAGGCCTCATGTAGGAGTCAGTACTGTAGCTGAGCTTTGAAGGAAGCTGGGGACTGATTCTAAGGTGGCTGTGATCCCAGGAGGTCAAAGGCCAGGCCAACAGAATATAAGCTCAGACTAATAGGATCTCCGATCTAGACCTGGAAGAGTCCTTGGACATTATCTAGTTCAACCCCCTCATTTTACAGATGAGGAAACGAAGATCCAGGGAAACGAAGTCACTTAGCCAAGGTTATATAGGTCAGAGATGGGATTTGAACCCAGGCCCTTTGATTCTACAATAAAAGCTTTTTTCCACTGTACCATTACCAGGCAGAGATATAATGAGGAGTTTTTGTGCCCAGGGCAAATTCCACCGTCTGAGGAGAGCAGCATGAATCACTCTTTCAGTCTCGGAGTAGGGCAGCATGGGATATGTCGGGGGATCAGAGTGCAGTAGGGAAGAACTTTATCACAGTTAGACATCTATGGCTTCTTATTATAGCCAATTATTTTTGTTAGCAGGTGCTAAGCTCTGTTGTTTTCCTGTTGCTGAAGGGCTGAAAGTGTTGTCAGCTCCTGAGCTAGAACAAAACCTAGCCATCCTATCCTTGTTATAGCTCTGATGGTAGTTAAGAGGGGGAAGAGAGCTTCTGTGGAAGGTTCTCTGGCTTGAGAGTCAGAGGACCTGGGTCCAAATTTTAGTTCTGGTACTCACTTTGTTGTTGCTCAGTCATTTGTCAATTGTGTCTGACTCTTCCTGACCTCATTTGGAGTTTTCTTGGCAAAGATACGGGAGTGGTTTTGCCATTTCCTTCTCCAGCTCATTTTACAGATGAAGAAACTGAGGCAAACAGGGTTAAGTGAC
Organism: Vombatus ursinus; assembly: GCF_900497805.2. NCBI lineage: Eukaryota > Metazoa > Chordata > Mammalia > Diprotodontia > Vombatidae > Vombatus > Vombatus ursinus. The sequence continues at coordinate 1,396,272 of NW_020949772.1, forward strand.
TTACCCTGGATCACACAGTTAGTAGATATATAAGGTCAGATTTGAACTCAGAAAGATGAGTCTTCCTGACTCCAGGTCTGGTACTCTATCCACTGAACCACCTAACAGCCCTCTGCTATTCTGCTACTCTGCTATAGGTACTTAGGACCTGTGTCATTTGAGAAAGTCACTTAATCTTTTTGTATCTAAGTTTCTTCATCTGAAAAATGAAGGGGTTGCAATAGGATGGTGATGTCTAAGTTACCTGCCAGCTCTAAATCTATAATCTTGTACTTTCAATAGGATCCTTTGAGCTGGAATGCCTTTAATGGACCCAGTGACAATCTGTATGTCATCCAAGGGCCAGTCTAGTAAGCTTGGAGAGACTCACCAGCACATTAGCTGCAGTGTATTATCTGTCTATCTATCTATCTATCTATCTATCTATCTATCTATCTATCTATCT
>NW_020949772.1:1396726-1399599 GCF_900497805.2 Vombatus ursinus
TCTATCTATCTATCTATCTATCTATCTATCTATCTATCTATCTATCTATCTATCTATCTATCTATCTGTCTATCTATCTAGACACCTATCTATCTCTATCCATCTATCCAGCCATCAATTTATCCAAATCTATCCATATCTATCCATATCTATACTCTTTCTATTCATATCTATCCATCTCTGTCTTTCTATATCCACCTATCTCCATCCATCTGTCCATCAATCTATATCATTTCCATCAATCTATTCATATCTATCATTCTATTCATATCTATCTATCTATCTATGATCTCTATCAATCTATTTCTACCTATTACCAGTATCTTTGCCAATAAAACCCCAAATGTGGTCACAAAGAGTTGGACATGCCTCAAAAATGACTGAACACAACACATATCTTCTATCTATCTATCTATCTATCTATCTATCTATCTATCTATCTATCTATCTATCTATCTATCTATCTATCTATCATCTGTCCATCTATCTTGGGCCATAGCAATGCTCTAAGGCTATCGACTGAGCTGCAGAAAGCTTTCCATCTGTGCTGCAATAGGGGCTCACCATGCTGTTTCAGGGATTCTGGGTCCTTTTTCCTGATCTTTGGAGTAAGTATATTTGCTTATCATCTGACTTGATTTTGTTTTGTTTTGGACAAAACCTATGATTTCAATAATGGGTGAGCAAATTTTCTGTGCTATTAAAACCGAGAAACTTCTCTATGTCTCAGTTGCTGGGGACATGTTGAGGTTAAGTGATTTGCCTAAGGTCACAGAGCAAACATGTGTCAGAGGTAAGTCTTGGACCCAGGTTTCATTGACTGGAGGCCAACTCAATCCATTTATAAATGCAGCCTCCTCTGATTTATTTTTTCCTGATTCCCTCCAACTGCTAGTGCCTTCCTTCCCAAACTACTTTGTGTGGGTATATATGTGTATATGTGTGTGTGTATATATACATGCACAATGTGTGTGTATTATATGTTTACTACATGTGCACATGCACGTATATGGGCATGCACACAAGACACAAATATGTGTAAAGACACATAAATACACATTTAAATTCACAATGCATATACATATATGTACATGCACATAAATGTATGTGTATATAAATATAAATGTACACATGCTTATGTGTGTAAAGATATAGATATATGATGATTTTTCCATTTGTGTTGTATATATTTGTATATATTATACCAGCATATTATTACTGTATACATTATTGTATATTATATTTTATGCATATTTATGTATTTTCTGTTGTTTTATGTACATATTCTATTGTATAATATATTTGTACATTTTATGTTGCATATATTTTTATATGTACTTGTCTCTCCATTAGACTATAAGCTCATTGTAACTAGGAATTGCTTCATTCTTTGTACTTGTATTCCTAGGGTGTATCATAGTGCCTGATACTTGGTATCTACTTAATAAATACTAACTGATTGATTGATTTTGTCCCAGCCTTAACACTTTCAGGGATTCTGGGTCTTTTCTCATGCCTGACTCATTCTATCCTGTCTTTTCCAATCCTTTATGATCACCTGTGGTCATTTCTGGGTCTCTCTCTCACCGGGGCTAGCTTTGTCCTATAAACTACAAAGGTGACCTTCTTCATGGACTCTGCCAATTGGGAACATAGTCATTCTCCATCATTATGGAATATGTTGGTTCATTAAGCAGTCAGGTCCAGCTTCATGGACCGGCCTCGTTTCCTAAACAGATCCTTAGCCAATGAGTAGGGAAACCTGCCTGCCGGGGACATTGGCAGCAGAGAGAAATATCAAATTTCTAGCACTTAGGGAGAGGGAATGCAATGTCTTTGATTCCCCCCCCCAAATTAAAGGCAGCAAACCATCATTTCAGACTGAATTGCTGCTCTCAGTTGATTAAGAGATAGGAAGTCCACCCTGTCTGGCTCAAGAGCATGCAGAACTGCTGCTGATTTTTCTGGGCCCCAGAAGGAGCCCAGTTTGATTATTAGTCAATAAAAAAACATTCTGCGAACAACAAAGGGAAAAAGTCAATTTCTCCTAATAGAAAGACCAGTAAAATGAGCTATGGGACAACAGGTGCCTATTTAACTCATCAGTGTCAGGCTTTGCCTGTCTTGGTTATGTGCCATTATCTGATACATCCTGTGAGAGATATAAGTGTTTAGTTGTCCCATGCAGAAACAAAGACAATGATCAACTTTCCCTAAAGAAAATCACTGCCTGTGGGTAAAACTGTATTCCTGCACTCCATCCCTCTCTAATGGTCAAAGCTGACATTTATAAAGCCCCTTACAACTCACAAGGTGCTTTACAAAGAGTATCTCATTAGCTCCTCATAACAATCCCTTTAGGTAGGTGCTGTTATCACCTCTCTTTTATAGATAAAGAAACTGAGGCTCAAAGAGGTTATATAACTTGCCTAGGGTTATGTTGCTAGAAAATGCCAAAGGTAGGATTTGAAAGCATGTCTTCCTGACTTAAATTTCAGTGTTCTGTCAACTATGCCAGGGTGCCTCTCCCACTATGTCTCTAACTACTGATAACATTTCCAAACTACTGGCCATTCTAGTAGGGATCAACTATTCTGATATAGATAGATAGATAGATAATAGACACATTACATAGGTACATAGATAGATAGACAAATGGATAGATAGACAGATGGATAAATAGATGGATGGATAGAAGGATAGGTAGGTAGAAAAATAGATGGATGGATGGATAGACAGATAGAAGGATAGATAGGAGGATAGATCAGTAGACTGACAGATCGATAGATAGATAGATGAATGGGTGGATAAATGGATAGGTAAGTTGATAGATAGATAGATAGATAGATAGATAGATAGATAGATAGATAGAT
>NW_020949772.1:1399609-1484008 GCF_900497805.2 Vombatus ursinus
GATAGATAGATAGATAGATAGATAGATAGATAGATAGATAGATAGATAGATGGATAGATAGATAAAGAGATAAATGGATAGATGGGAAGCTAGCTAGCTAGATATAGTTAAGTAGGTAGTTAGATATATAGATATAGATATAGATATAGATATAGATATAGCTACAAAAAACATTTATCAAGCACTTACTATATATTAGATGGTATAGTAGATAGAGTGCCTGGCCTGGAGCCAGGAAGTTTCATCTTCCTGAGTTCAAATCTGGCCTCAGACACTTATTAGCAGTGTGACCCTAGGCAAGTCACTTAACCCTGTTTGCCTCAGTTTCCTCATCTGCCAAATGAGCCAGAGAAGGAAATGGCAAATCACTCCAATATCTTTGCCAATATCATGACCCAAATGGGGTCGTGAAGGGTCAAACATGACTGAATAACAACTGAACAATAACAAAATATACTAGGTACTGGATTAAACACTGGAATACAAATATAAGCAAGAGTCCCTACCCTTAAGAAGCTTACTTAAGAAGCGAGGAAAGATAACATATAAAGGGTAGCTGAAAAGGGAAGAACGTCTAACACAGCATAGTTTGGAACTAGTGACCAGGAAGTGATGTGGAGTTCCTGCCCTGGGCAAGACAAGGTGAAAACTGACCCATCAGAGTGCAGAGTGATTTCAGGGACAGACTCTAAAATTTCAAGAGGATGAGAATGAGGAGGATGTGAATGATGGAGAACATAGGTACCATGGGTTAGAAAAGGGAACCTGGAAATGTTGTGGACTCCTGGTTCTGGAGAAAGTAAGACAAAAGCTCACTGATCAGAGGCCAAGGTGGCTCTAGCATCAGAGTCTAAGATTCTGGTGAGAATAAGGGTGAGGATGAGATTATGGATGGAGCACAGGATTCCATACTTCTGTATATGTCATTGAGCTGACATTTATGTAGAGTTTTAAGGTTTGCCCTCTTCTATTTGACATTTAGTTGATATTTATATGGCACTTCCAGGTTTGCAAAGTACTTTATCATTTATTCAGGATCTCATTTGATCTTCATAATAATAGAACCTGTGGGGTGGGTTGTATTATCCCTCTTTTACAAACGAGGAAAATGAGTCTCAGAGAGGTCAAGGGACCTAACCAAATACCTACAGATAGGAAGTGTCAGAGGCTGGATTCTTACCCAGGTATCTCCAGACTCCAGATCCAGCACTCTCTTCATTTATGCTAGGATGAGAAGGGCTTCTTTAAGAAAGCATGCAGCTTGAGGAAATGCAGCATTGGTAATGATTACAGGTTGTCCAGCTGGAAAGAATTGGATTGTGGATATAGTTCCTGGCACATAGTAGACACTTAATAAATGCTTGTTGATTGGTCTCTCTGTACCTCAGTTTCCAAATGGTGGCCTCTGAGATCTGTCCCAGTTCTAGATCTATGATTCTATGAGTCTAAGGGGTCTTAAAAGGATCAAATGTGTGTTAAGTATCCACCTGCAAATGTTATAAAAATGTAACCTGTTAATATTATTAACTCGGTGAATGTCTCTGTCTCTGTCTCATTTCTATTTCTATCAGATGGGTTGCAGGTAATAATAGGGATCACAGAATTTAGAGCTGGGGGTCGATTCAATTTGGATTTCATTCAGTTTAGCCCTCTCATTTTAGAGATGCAGAACTCAAAGCCCAAGGAAGTCAATGTCACACAGGTGGGAAGTGAGCCCGGATTCAAACTCAGATCTTTTAACTCCACAGAGATCCCTCTTTTTACTTCATTAGATAATATCCGTATCACCTCCTGTTGTGGGTTATGGACAGGCCTAAGCTAGATAAAACAAAAGAAGGAAGAATAGAGTAGGACCTGGGTGTCTCATATGATTTGTGATAGTGAGATGCTTTTTGGCAGAGACAGATCTGTACTTAGGCTCACCCAAGTCTTCCGTATGAGAAGGAGCAATTAGGCAGAACCCAGCTACCTGTCTCTCTACGTGGCTGTCATGCCAGATGGAGAGACACTGAATTACAGGCCATACGTAGCTTCTATTTATGGGCTCCGTTTCCTGGAGAGAGTGATTGGCTTGCTCACGGGCCATAAGGAGGAGGCCAGGGCTACTGTCTGCAGGAACAGAAAGCTTTTTCCAATATTGGGGGCAGGGGAGCATCATGGAAGAGTGACAGCTGAGAGAATATAAATCCCTTGGGAGAAATCAGTCCAGGCCTTGACAAGTCTTCTCTGATCTGAGTATCTTGCCCCAGCCCTCAGTGTACCCTAATCAGTGTGTGTCACCCTTGGGAACAAACAGGGAGGAGAGATAAGCTAGGGAGGAGCTGTGGAAGAATGAGGTCTATAAAGCCCAGAGAAGGGGAAAATACCCCAAAACTCCTCTTAATGAGAAAGGTAGCTTTGGGAGCTTTGCTCCCCTTTGCTCCATTCTTGCCCATGGATGCTCAGAATTTCTATTTGTTTCTTTTAAGTATCTAAGATAGGAAGTTGATCAAGCAGAAGGAAACAGCTTTGAGAGCGACATATACAACTCTTTTCATGTTATAGTTCAGAATTTAATTAGAAAACAAAAGCCTTCCCCCACCCCCATCTTCCACTCCCTCATACCCACCATGTGGGGACACATGCAAAATTTTCATCTTGTCTGCTCTTGAAACTAAAGGAATGAACATGGGATGCCGTAATTTGGGTCAGCTGCAAAAGGTGTATGACGGCCGACAGTGAATGATGCCTTTGTTTTCAGGAACTATTCTGGGCCCAGCCTTCCCTACCAGAAAAGAGGGTCACACATCAGCTTTTTTATTGTTCTTTTTTCCCTCTGATGCTTCTTTTTATAGGAGATGACGCCTGCTCCTGCTGGAGCCCCTGTAGGTGGTGGTGGTGGGTGAGGGAAGGTTTTTCACTCCACATCCTCAATGGACTCTTCTCATGAAAACTCGGCACTCCCAAATGAGGCCGCTGCTCACTGGTCTGAGAGAGGACAGTCTTCTCTTCTCTCTCCCCATATCTGCTTCCCTATTAGAAATGTGAGAGTTGAGGAGCAATGGGAAGCAGAAGGAAAGAGCTGTTCTCCTCCCTAGAACTAGAAGAGGCAAGGAAGACGACTGGATCATAGACCTAGAACCAAAAGGGACGATAGTGATCACCTGGTCCGCCATTTTGTATGTGAGGGAAACGAGGCCCAGAGGTCTGAATGGTTCCCCGAGGTCACACAGCCGGTAATGGACAGACCTAGCATTCAAACCACGTCCATTTACTCCATGCGACAGTGTTGCGGATTGACAGCTGGAAGGGACCTCAGATGCCAAACCCTCATGTTACAGATGAGAAAGCTAACTAAATATTTAATAAGAATAACTAACATTTATATAGCACTTACTATGTGCCGGATGCTGGGCTGAGCGCTTTACAATCATCATCTCATTTAATCCTCACAACAACCTCGAGATGGAGGTGCTATTATTCTCCCTATTTTACAGATGGGGAAACTGAAGCAAACAGAGGTTAAGTGACATGCCCAGGGTCACACATCTAGTAAGTTTCTGAGACTGGATTTTAACTCAGATCTTCCTTTTCCCAAGTCCAGCATTCTATCTACTATACCACTTACCTGCTTAATACATCTAATGATTTGAGGTTTTACAACTTCATATATGTTATCTCATCATACTTTTTACATATTATCTCACTTGACTTTTTTTTCAATTTTTAAAAAAAGTATTTATTGTATTTTTAATTTATGGAATAAAACAAACATTTCTATAACATAGCATAATAAAAAAAGATGATTGCCAATGAAATTGCAAATCTATTATGTACAACTTGCTATTCCTTTTAAATACGTAGTAAAGTTATTATGTAAATTTCTTCCTCCCCCCTAGACTTGACTACTATCAGACACAAATATGTGTGTGTGTGTACACGTAAAATCATTCTATACATATTTCCCTTTGGCAGTTCTTTCTCTGGATGCAGACAGCTTCTCTTTTTCTTTTTCTTTTTCAGGCACTTGGGGTTAAGTGACTTGCCCAGGGTCACACAGTTAGTAAGTATCAAGGGTTTGGTCTGAGGCCGGATTTGAACTCAGGTCCTCCTGACTTCAGGGCCAGTGCTCTATCCACTGCGCCACCTAGCTGCCCCTAGATAGCTTCTCATCTGATTTTCACAACTCTGTGATATAGGTGTTATTGTTGTTCAGTCCTTTTTCAGTCATGTTCAACTGTTTGTGACCCCATTTGGGGTTTTCTTGGCAAAGATACTGGACTGGTTTACCATTTCCTTTCCCAGCTTATTTGACAGATAAGGAAACTGAGGCCAACAGGGTTAAGTGACTTACCCAGGGTCACATAGCAAGTAAATGTCTGAGGCCAGATTTGAACTCAGGAAGATGAGCCTTTGCAGTTCCACGCCCAATTCCATTGCTCTATCCACTGTACCTACCACCTAACTGCCCTAGGAACTATTGCTTATTTTACAGATTAAGAAACTGAGGCTTAGGGAGGGGAAGTGCCTTGCCCAAAGTAGGACTCAAACCCATGTCTTCCTGACTCCTCATCTCTTTCCATTACCTTTTACTGTGAGCTGTCTTGCCTAGCTTCTGGGCTCCAGGACATCCGTGGGGAAGATGAGATTTCTGGGCCATCAGCAGAACCTCTGGCATCCAGGCCGGGCCTTTGCCAGTTGCTTCTCCTCCCCTTGTCTGACACCTGGAGGGGGCTGATGGGCTAGTTCAGTTCAGACTAGGAAGCACTGGAGTCAGGAGAGTTTTGGAGAAATGGAGCAGGGGAGGTGATCAAGGACATTACCCCCCCCCCCAAAAGGTTTACAGCCATAGAAACCAATCCATTAGACCCCATAAGGCTCTTTTTTCACCAGTCACTTCATGGAGACCCAAACAAATGACAAAACAGATCTTCACTGAATAATTCCCCTAGGATCAGAGATCTAGGGCCTGAGGGTACTTCAGAGACTATCTAATACAAGCCAAGCAAGCCAAGCAAGATAAGGAAACTGTGGCCCCTAGAGGTTAAATGACTTACCCAAGGTCACTAAGGTATTAAGACTCAGAGATGGGGTTTTTAACTTAGCTCCTGTGACTTGAGTCAAATTTTTTATGTATCACTTTTTCATAGTGAGTGCGATGTAAATGTTAGCTATTTTATTAAATGTTGTTAATTTCCTTACCTGTAATTTTTTTCAATTAAGAAGCATATTTTTTTCTTCCTCTCAAGTTTCCTTCTTCTCCCCCCAAAAGGAAAACAACACCACCCCCCCATAATAAATATGAGTAGTAAAGTAAAATAAATTCCCATGTTGGCCATGTCCAAAAATGCATCTCATGCTATATATTTCATCCATGACCTCTCTGTTGGGGGAAGAGTAGTATCTTTGATTCTTGGTCCTCTGGAATCATGGTTGTTCATTGAGCTGACCAGAGTCCTGAAGTCTTTCCTAGTTGATCTTAATAGAATTCTTTCTGCTGGAATGTCTTCCACTTGACCTAAGAAAATCAACTTCAGATATATACAATACGACCTAGGATGGCTAAGCAGAAATTTATCTGAAAAAGATTTGGGGTTTTTAGTGAGCTGCAAACTCAATTTGAGTTAATATTGTGATTGGCGACCAATAAAGCAAATGCCATCTTAGGCTGCATGGAGAGAGGTATTGTGTACAGCCCCAGGGAGGGGAGCTATACCATACTGGGTCTTCTTGATTCCTCTCAGAGGCCCAATTCCAGGAAGCCTTTGCTGATCTTCCCTCCTTTCATTTCTCATATAATTTTGAGGAAGAGCCCTTGAATTTATAGTACTGAATTTACATTATAGTTATTTGTGAAAATGTCCACAGGTCTGGTTATTATAAGATCCTAGGTTGTTGTTGTTCAGTCATGTCTGACTCTCCATGACCCCATGAACCATGCTGTCTGTGAGGTTTGCTTGGCAAAGATTCTGGAGTGGTTTGCCATTTCCTTTTCTAGTGGATTAAGGCAAATGGAGGTTATGTGACTTATCCAGGGTCACACATGTAGTAAGTGTTTGAGGCCGGATTTGAAGTCAAGTCTTCTTGACTCCAGGCCCAGTGCTCTATCCAGCGACCCATTTAGCTTGGCACATAATAGGCACTTACTAAAATCTTGGGGTCTATGAACTTGATTTTTTATATTCTGAAATATAATTTTAATATAGTCGGTTTCCATTGTAATCCTATTTATTTTATCTTGTTCACTTAAGAACATGATTGTGAAAGAAGGTCCACAGGCCTCACCAGACTACCTAAACAGCCCATGGCACTTAAAAAGGCTAAGAAATTCTGGTCAAGTTCAGCCCACCCATTTTACAAAGGATTGAAAAAATAGTCCCAGGGAAGTTGTACTTGCTCAAAGTCATACAAGACCCACCATATTGGTTGCTATCCCCAAATGGTCCTCAGTTTTCAATGTCTTTCCTAAGTGGTGTGGAACCTGGAACTGAAAAGATTTGTTGAATTGAAATTGAATTGACTTTGTTTTCTTGACATGCCCCTCAGATGCTTCTATAAACATCGGATCTCCACCACAAAGACTTAATAATTTGAAGTTTCCTCAGATAAGAGACCATGGTGTTGTAGAGGACTGGATTTGGGGTTAGAGAACTGGAATTTAAGTATTGCCTCTTTCACTACCCACATGACTTGGGACAAATATGTTAGTTTACTTCTGTGGACTGCAGTTTCTTCTTCGGTAAAATGAGGGATTTGAGCACCTGAAGCACCTAAATGGAACTGAACATGGAGTGAGAGAGACTTGAGTTCAAGTCTGGCCTTAGATACTTAACTGTGTGACTTTGGGCAAGTCACTTAACCTCTGCCTCAGTTTCCTCATCTGTAAAATGAGGATGATACTAGAACCTACCGCCAAGAGTTGTTGTGAGGATAAAATGGGATAATATTTGTAAAGCTCTTTGCAAACCTTAAAGCACTACATAAATATTATTTTCTTTATTATTATGCCTCAGAAGTGCCTTCTAGCTTTATAAGAATCTTCTTTTTAATGTCTCAGTATGTTACCATGGAAAAGTCACTGGCTCTGGAGGCAGAGAAATTGGATCTCACCACTGATGCTGGCTGCCTCTGTGACCTCGGGCAAGTCACTCCCTGGGCTTCAGTTTCCTTGTATGTCAAATGTGGATTGACCTGGCAGCTGGTCAAATAAAGGGTGATTCAATCATTGGCTTACACTGCTTCCCAAAGTTAACTCAGTGGTGGAATGTCTGCTATCCCTAGAGACTGACAGGGTGAGTATAGGGTAGAGACCACCTTTGGTTTCAGAGCTGATGTGCTTTTTGGCTCTTGCTATTTGTTGTTTGGTCATTTCAGTCCTGTCCGACTCTTCACAACCCCATTTGGGGTTCTCTTGGCAAAGATGCTGGAGTAGTTTGCTTCTCCAGATCATTTTACAGATGAGGAAACTGAGGCAAACAAGGTGAAGTGACTTACCCAGGGTCACACAGCTAGTTAGTGTCTGAGGCTAGATTTGAACTCGGGAAGATGAGTCTTTTTGACTCCAGGCTTGGCGGTCTGGGCACTATGGCGTCACCTAGCTGCTTGTTCTTGCTATATTTTTAAGTAACTACCCCCTTGTAAGAGGTCACATAGGTAGCAAGCATCAGAGTCAGAACTTGAACCCAGGACCTCTAGCTCCAGAGCCAGGGCTTTTTCCATTGGGCTACAATGCCCCATTCTATATGGAAGAGGAAGAAGACCAGTTGGCTTGGCCCCCATTTGTTGCCAAAGGGGGATAATTTTTAATAAGGCTGGATATCTTCTGCTTGGAGACTCCCTACGTCTCCTGCTTATCTCCAGTCTCCTACACTATCCTATAAGCTCTCCACAATCTGAAGGCAGGCTACAGAAGTGTTTTCATCAGGGTTTAGACATATTAGGCTCCTAGTTCTACAGCTAGAAGGGATCTCAGAGTGGCTCTAGTCCAACCCCTTCATTTTACAGATGAGGAAACCGAGGTCTAGTGAGATTAAGTGAGTCACCCAAAGTCACATAAGTAGTAAGTGTCAGCAGTGGGATTGTGAGCTCAGGTCTTCTGATTCCACAGCCAGTGCTTGGAAGAATAGTCAATGTAAAATATGATTATGCAAAATCTGAGTAGATTTGTATATGTGCAAATGCACATGTACACATATGCATGCATAAAAACACATGCAATACGCATGTGTGCACATGCATATCTATACACATATATGCATGTGTTTATACACATGCACTTTGCTATCTAAAAAATCCAGATGGCTATAGAACTAAAAAAAAAAACAAAAAACAAAAAACAAAAATAAAAACCATCCAGAAGTTTGAGAAAAAGATCCTAGAAATAGCCTCCAGGGAGATTTGCAGGAACTCTAAATGAGTGTTTTGCTCACTGCTTGCTCTGTTTCTAATGCAGGTCTAGCTGTCTAAATGGTGGTATTTCCCAGGTCCAGCTACTCTGGGCCCTGTGCAGCAGGATCTCCCAGCAGCCTCATGGGTGTGGGGGCCACAGTTACTTATCTGGCTGGACCTAACTATGCTTCTGGACAATGGGGGGGGGGAACAACCTCTCATGGAGCCCTAAAAATAGCAGTCCTGTTTTCCTGAAGCCAGATTGCCTTTCATTAACAAGACAGAAAGGAGGAAGGAGAGGAAGGATCCATGTAAAAAGCCAACCCTTGGGAAGAGAAGGGAGGAAGGGATGAACCCCACAAACTCCTCCTTTCAGCAGCCAGGCAGGCAAATGCCAGAGTTATTTGGGAATTTATATCATCATCAGGCTCTATTTCTGTGCAGCTGAATCCTCTCTGCTGACATCTTATTTTCAGAATTGCAATGATATTTAAGATCATTTCTAAATAACTAGAACAATTTTTCTCATTCACATCCTCAAACACTAGACCTCTTCTGCCGACAAAGCACACTTCTTTGGCTCCCAGACTCGGTGTGTTAGCCAAGAAGATCTTATTTTTCCAACCTGCAAGTGGGAATCTGTCATGTCGGGAAAGAGAGAAGAGACACTCACAAACAGTTATGAAAACTGGTCCTTTCTGTTCTCATCTCTTCTGTTCCCCAGTAAAAGAAGGAGGTGGAATTGGGTGCTGCCCAGAGTATCCTCCAAGGCTAAGCAATGGGGAGGGATTGTCATTGGGGTTTTCAAAGAATGAATCCAAATCAGAAGGGAGTGTGTGAGGAGCACTAGCTCTGGAGTTAGAGAAACCAGGGTCAGGACCTTCTGTTTGATGCCTACTGAGCCACAAACTTCCTGTTCCTGTTTCCTCATCTGTAAAATGAGGGAGTTGAGTTGGGATCATAGAGAGCTGGAAGGGATCTCAGAGGCCTTCCAGAACAACCCCCTCAGTTTTCAGAGGAGTAAACTGAAGCCCAGGGAGGTCATGGGACTATAGTGGATGGAAGGGGGACCTCAGAGACCCTGGTTTTAAATCCCAGCTCTGCTGGTTAATAGTAAGTAATGGGACAAATAATTTTTTTTCTCTGGTCTCCTCTTTTGTGGGGTTGCCTATATAATTGGCTCTATCCTTCTGAACCAATGAAAAACAAGTTATATGCTCCATCAGACTAACAGAATCTCCTCAGTTATGATTTTACAGAAGGCAAAATTGATTCCTTTCAAACCCAATAAACACTTTTGTGTACACAGAGGAACCTGTAAATTGCCTGCCATATTGATTTGGGAGCAGCTGTTTCCTCCAGGCAGGGTGTTATACCCTGGCCGTCAGTGTTCTGAAGGTCCATGTTGAAGGGCAGACCTATGGTAAACAAGGGACTTGCATTCTGGGTGCTATCTCTTGTGTTCCTTGTAGGAAAGTTCTCTATTTGGAGTTAGAGGGTCTAGGTTAGAACCCCACTATTCCTGTCTACTTTCTGGGTAATCTTGGGCTCAGTTACTACCTTTGTAACCTTGGATTAGTCACCTAACCTCTCCGGGCCTCAGTTTCCTCATCTGTAAAATGGGGGTAGGGTAGATAAGGTGATTTTTAAGGTGCCTCCACTTCCTATCTTTTCACTCTTTTCTAATTCATTTGCAATCTATATTCTTACCTCATCCATTCACCTCAAAGTGTCCTCTCCAAAGTTCTTGATGCTCTCTTGATGGCCAAATCCAAGAGCCTTTTCTCAGTCATCATCCTCCTTGACACCTCTTCAGCCTTTGACATTGTTGATCACCTTCTATTTATAAATACCCTTCTCTTTCCTATTTTTTTTGTCTAACATTGATCTAATCTGCTTTTGCTCCCACCTGTTTGATACCTGTTTGGCCTTTCCTCAGTCTTCTTTGGTGGATCTTTTGCCCACTAACTGTGGGTGTCCCCCAAGTCTCTGTTTTGGGCCCTTTCTTCTTCACCCTAAATATTATCTCACTTAGTGATCTTATAAGCTCCCATGAGTTGAATTATCATTTCTATGCAGATCAATTCTTAGTCTAAATATCTAGCCACAACCTCTCTCCTGAGCTGCAGTCTCATGTTACCAATTGCCTTTTAGATATCTTAAACTGGATGGCCTATAGGCATCTCAAAGTCAACATACTCAAAACAGAATTATCTTTCTTCCCAGACTCTCCCCTTCCCTTTTTTTTAAGGCACACAGGGTTAAGTGACTTGCCCAGAGTCACATAGCTAGTAGGTGTCTGAGGCCAGATTTGAACTCAGGTCTTCCTCATTGTACCACCCAGCTGCCCCCTCCTCCTTTTCTTTTTTTAACCAACTTTCCTATTATTTCCTATTATTATGTAGGGCCCTACTATCTTCCCAGTCACACAGGCTGGCAACCTTAGTGTTATTCTCTGCTCCTCACTTTCATTCACCTTACATACCTAACCTGTTGACATATCATCTCTCTCTTTCTTTCTCTCTCTCATCCATCCATTCATCCATGCATCTATCCATCCATGTGTCCATCTATCTATCTATCCATCCATGTGTCTATCTATCTATCTATCTATCTATCTATCTATCTATCTATCTATCTATCTATCTATCTATCTATATTTCTATCTATCTCTATCCATATCTATTCATATCCATCTATCTAAAGATAGATATATATTGATATATAGATGAACTCTTTTGAAGACAACCTAGGCCAACCCATTCATTTTACAAACGAGGAACTTGAGGCCTCCAGAGATTATTTGTCCATGGTCACAGTGGTGTTACATCTCTATATATAGAAGGAGATGACAGATAATTAATTGATTGACAGATAAATAGAATCCCCACCTATCCAGTCTCCCAGCCATCACCCTAGTACAGGCCCCATTTACCTCACATCTAGACTGTGGCATAGTCTTCTAAACTATCTCTCTTTTTCAAGTATCTCCCTATTCCAATCCATCCTCTCCTCAGCTGCCAATCATGTTTTTGCCCTATTGAGTAGGGACTCAATAAAGTCCATGGCTTTTTATTACCTCCAGGATCAAATATGAAATCCTCAGTTTGACTCTTAAAGCCCTTCCCAGCCTAGCTTTTCCTACCTGTCTGGTCTTCTTACACTTTTAGCCCCTTCCATGAACTCAATGATATAGATCCAGTGGTTTAGTTGCTGTTTCTCACACACAACATTCCATCCTCAGACTCTATATATTAGCACCTGTTGTCCCCTATGCCTAGAATGCTTTCTCCTCACCTCTGCCTCAGTTTTCCTGGCTTCCTTCCTCAAATCCCACTTTCTGAAGAAGGCTCCCCCCTCCCCCAATTTGCTAATGCCCTCTCCCTCTGAGATTACTTTCCATCTACTTTGTATATATCTTGTATGCACACAATTCTTTAAATATTGTTTCCCAATTCCATGAGGACAAGGACAATTGTTTTGCCTTTCTTTGTATCCCCAGTGTTTAGCACAGTGTCTGGCACATAGCAAGTACTTAATAAATACTTATTGACCGACTATGATCTCATTCTGTCATCTTAGACTTTGCACATTATACTCTGGGCTATTGCCTCTTTCCTTCTCACATAATTGGTACCACTTTATTGTAAAGTGTCTGGCAAATTAAATGGTAATGGTTTAAACACTACCTTGGACCAGAGTGATTCTAGTCCTTGTAATTGTACTTAATTATAGGGTCTGCTGTAATTTGTGGCTTTTCTCAAACAAGTGGATTACATCGGGTAGTGGACTCTGTGAGAAAATGGAGCTGTGTTTCCAGAAAACAGAAAACCCAAAGGAGATGCTGGGAAATGAAGAAAAAGAAAGGAAACATTGCAATATTAACTACTTTGAAGAATCTGTGATTTCATCGATGTTGGTTCTCTTGCCAAACATATAGAGAGCAACCCATTTATGACCTCTGTGCATGGCTCTTGTCTATGCTTTCTTGTAGATCTTCCACAAGGAGCTCATCCAAGGTGCTGGATGCCTCCTTCTAGCTCTTCTGACATTGCATGGGCACCAGCAGCACACATAGGCTACCCATTGGTTATCTCTTGTCTTCGACACATGAGTGTCTCATGTCTTCTTCTGGTCATGCATCTCTGACAATGTCACACTTGGTAACTCAAACAAAACAATCTGAAATCAAAAGTAGCTCAGAATAGGACATGAAAAAGTACCATTCCAAATTTAAAATGCCAAGATCTGAGTACAAATCCCAGATCTGTCATTTATTATCTATGTGACCTTGGGCCAGCCTTCCCTGGGTTTCTGTTCTTCCTCTAAAATGAGAGGATTGGATTAATTTGGCCTTCAAGCTCTAAATCCAGGATCCTGTATGACCTTACATTTCCATCTAAGCCTCAAAACGAGATGAATCTAGCCAAGAGTTTTTATGAACATTCTCTATCACTTTTATGTTTTTTACACAAACTCTCAGAAAGGATCCATCTCCAGTTTTTTTGGCTTCCATTTCCTCACCTCCTGTTTACTGCTAAATCCCTTGCTTCTGACTCAAATCACTCAAATGAAACACTCTAAGATTATAAATGATCTCTCAAATGTTGCACAGTTCGGTGATTAAAGTGTTGTACATGGAGGCAGGGAGAACTGAGTTTAAATCTTGCCTCTGAATACTTCATAACTGTATGATTATGGGTAAGTCATTTTTACCTCTCTGAGCTTTGGTTTTCTCAGCTATAAAATGGGGAAGAGGGGGTTAGATGGATTGGATAGATGGAAGCTCTCCAACTCTAATTTGATGATCCAATGATAAATCCAATGGCCTTTTGTCCAGTCATCATCCTTCTTTATTTCAATGGAGTTTTGGACACTGTTGAGCACATCCTTCACCTGGGTACCATCTCATCCCTTGGTTTTTAACCCTTGGCTCCTGGGACACTGATCCCTCTATTGGTTCTCCTCCTCCCTGTCTGACCACTTCTCTGTCTTCTTTGTTATGTCACCCTCCTCCTCCCACATGCTAAGTGAAGGCTTTCTCCAGGTTCTGCCCTGGATACTCTTCTCTTTTCTCTCTCCATTGCTTCCTTTGGTGATTTAATCTACTCCCATGACTTCAGTTTTCATCTCTTTGCAGATGACTCCCAAATCTATGTATCCAGTCCCAGTTTCTACCCAAAACTCCAGTCTCATGTTCTCAATTGCCTTCTAGATATCATCACCCGGGGCATCTCAAACATCTTTTACAACACATCTCATGTCTGTATCGTTTCTTCCATTAACACAGACACCACCTTAGTTCATGCTCTCATATGACATATTGCACTAGCCTCCTAATTAGTCTCTCTTTCTCCACCCTCTTTCCTCTTTGATTTCTCTTCCATACAGTTGCCAAATTGATATTCTTAAAAGGCAGACCTGAATCTGTTATACTACTTTTACAAATTCTTCAATGGCCCTCTTGTTTTTATGACACAGTATGAACTCTCTAGCCACTTTTCAAACATGCTGACTGTATTCTGGTTTTTCTCTTTCTCCCGTCAGATTCTGCCCTTAGGATTCTAGGCTCTGATTGGCATCAGCTTTCATGTCATCTTGCCCACAATCAAGTCACCCTGCTGTTTCCTGACTATCTCCAAGGAAGCTGGGGAGTCTATGAGGCAGAAGTGAGGAAGGAGGAAATGCCAGGGGTTAAACATCACATGTGCAAGGTTACAGAGAAGGCAGATAGTACTTTATTTGAGGACAGTATCTGGTAGACAGACTTTAACTAAAATAGGGAATGCCTGAATCAGAGGAATATGAAACAAAATTTATAAAGTTAGATGGAAGCCCTATCATGGAGGGCTTTCAATGCCAAGAGGAAGGGAGGAAGGAAGGAAAAAGAAAGGAAGGGGTGCTACAGGTCATGTAACTTCTGCAGTACTTCTTTGAACTTTGGTATTGATTGTGAGAAGTGGGAGACACTGGCACAGAACCACCCACTGTAGCGAGCCCGAGTCAAAGAAGACTCTGTGCTCTAGGCAAAGCAGAATTGCCGTAGCTCAAAAGAAATATGAGATGCACAAATCTAGAGACATCTCTATCCTAACTGCTCATATGTGTGCCCAACCGATGGTTGAACCTTCCGAGCTTGTATTGGTCTGCTCAGCCACAGCTGGACACACTATACATTGACCCCAACATAATGATGTCATTTTCATCTTCTTTGAGCATGGACAACAACCAATCAACCAAACAACCAACCAACCGACTGCTTTCCAGTTCTATGCCTATTATATGTATTGTCTCTTCCAGTTAGAATAGAAAAAATATAAAAGGAAAGGCTTTCTTACCTTCTTGTCTTTGTACTGCTACTGCTTGTGCCAGTACCTGGCACATAGTACTTAATAATTTTTTCATCCATCCATCCATCCATTCATTCATTCATTCATACATTCATTCATTCATCCTCCTTTGTTCTTTCCTTTCTTCCATCCTCCCTTCCTCTTGGCATTTAAAACCTTCTATGATACGGCTTCCATCTAACTTTATCATTTTTGTTTCATATTCTTCTGATTTAAACATTCCCCAATCTAGTTAAAGTCTGCCAGATGGTACCCTCAAATAAATTTCCATTTCCCTCCTCTATGCCCTTGCGCAAGTGGTACTTCATACCTGGCATGCCCCTGGCTTCCTCACTTCTGCCTCACAGACTCTCAAGCTTCCTTCCAAGGATAGTTCAAATGCCACCTCCTAAATGAGAGAGACCTTTCTTATGATTCTCCCACCCATTGTTAGTCCTGTCTTTCTTGAAATTACTTTACATTACATTGTAGATGATTTTCCTTTTTTTACCTATGCAAATATACTCACCACTTCCCTCTCACTTTTTCCTCCCCTTTCCCCATGTAAACACCCTGTGGGCAGGATCTGTTACCTCTTTTGTCATTGTATCCTCAGGACCTAGCACATAGTAGGTGCTTAATAAATGCTCATTGAATTGAATGAATCCCATCAAGGTCATGTGATGATGGACTTACCTCTCATTCTATTTTCTTTCACCTCTTAGTTCAGTCAGTCCCTCCTCACTTACCCACCCACTTCCTCCAGGTCACCTGTGTATCACTCTAGCTCATTCCATTGACCATTAGAACACTGAGAGGCAGTATGAACAGTGGACAGAACATTGAATTGGGAGCCATATGGTCAGACCCTCTTCCTTGCTACCTCTGTGACCTTGAGTAGTGCATTTCGCTTCTCCCGGGGTTCACTTTCCTCCTCTGTAAAATGAGGGGGTTAAATAAGGTGACCTTCAAAGTTCCCTTCTAGCTCTAAAGTGATGATCCATTGTCCTTAGAAACTGGTTAGGTACTCAGTGACTGTCTTCCTCATGAAAAATGGCACCAGCCTTTCCTTCCCATCTTAAAGCACAGCATCCCTGAGCAAAAAGAACTAAAAATGTAAATCTTGACCCTTCCCTCCGCATGGATTTCTTGAAATCAATGATATTTCATGGCCCAACAATTTCTTTCTGCTTAAATGCCCTCTTTGACAGAAAGAGGCTTTTGGATAGAATGTTTTGGTCAGTGGAAGAAAAATTGAAAAAATGTCATCATTTGCCTCTTCCTTTGAGACATAATCCAATGTTCCCTTGTGACAGGAAAGATAACACGACAATCCAACTTTTTCTTCTTTCTCCTATTTCTATCCTAACAACCTTGCCCAGCTCCCAAGTCTCAAACTGCTGCTTCCAGCTCACACAGCTCCAAGAAAAACAATTCAATTGTCTGCTTTCCTCTGCTGCTTGTGAGAGGCTCTGCCTCAGTCCTCAGAAACAACTGGCTTGGAATCTCAGCTGGGCTGGGGTTGAGCTCAAGCCTTGGGAGTAATGAGTCTTGACTGTCTCCATTCCAATGTTGGAGGTGGTGTTGGTGATTACTCTTTTCTGCCATACACTTCTATGATACCAGTGACATTCTCAAGAACTGTTCTCACCAATCCAAAGTGTTTATATCTCTGTCCCTAGATGGTTTGTCTGAAAAAGATGTTGGGGGGGGCAGGAGGGTTAGTGGTTTGCAGTCTTAATATGTGGGATATACAACAGCATGAAATGCCCTGCTTAAATATTTTGTCCCTCTCTGAAAGACTTGAAAATAAGTATGTCACATACTTGTACAGTTCACGTGTTTTCCCCAAAAGCTTCATGTAAATTTATTATCTTCCAAATTATATCTTACCTCCATCTTCTTCTGTTGAAATCCCACCTATCCTTTAAAGGTCTGCTCTGATACCATCTCCTTTTCAGAGCTTTCCCTGATCACTACTGCTGTCAATGATCTTCACCTTCAGACTTCATTTTTTTTTGTTTATTTGTTTTTGTTTATTTAAAAAAAAACCCTTTATATTCTAATATCACATTGCATATTATAGCTATCTGTGTTGGCATTTTAGCTCCTTACTTGATTGTTAGCTGCCTGAGGGCAGGGACCTTGTCTTATGTAAACTCAGCATCTTCTCTAGGGCCTGGCACAATGCTTGGCATATAATAAGTGCTTAGGAAACTTGGGATGTATTATGGATCCCTGTCAAACAAGAGCAAGGTCAACAGTTCCCTAATGTTTCCCATTTTCAGACCTCTTCTCAAAGATCAGGGTTTCTGTATTCAACCTACTTCCTTTGTATACTGTCAATAAAACCTCATCGAAATGAATCACAGAATTTCCTGAGTTGGAAGGGGTCTGGCCACCTACTCCAAGCCATGGCTTAAAAAGAATCTCCTCTATAACATATGGTCATTTAGCCTTCTCTTGATGATCTCTAGTAAGAGGGAGACAATCTGTTACACTTTTGGGTGACTTAGCCCAAAGGACACACAAGTCCTAAGAGTCAGAGCCAGAATTCAAACTCAGATCCTCAACTCCCAGATCCAGGCCAGTTGCCCTCCTTAAGGAGAAATTCTATCCATTGAGCCCAAATCTACTTTTCTGCAATTTTCCCATTGCTTCTGGTTTTAGGGATGAGGAGAATAAGTCTAATCTCTGCTGTTCTAGATAGTTCTTCAAATGATTGAAGATCTCATATTCTCTTTAAATTTTCTCACCTACTGACCCCTATCCTTGGGGAAGGACTTTACTTACCACCAGTAACATTTCATTGAGGGACAGTCCACACCAATTAATCATGTTAACTCAAAACTAAAAGTACAGATGCTGTCATGTTTTAGAGTCACCAAGTAAAAACATCTTAGAATTGGAAGGAATCTTAGACGCCAAGTCCAACTGATTCATACTAGAATGAAGGAAATTGACATTCAGAAAAAGGGATGTGGGGGGTAGCTAGGTGGCGCAGTGGATAGGGCACCGGCCCTGAAGTCAGGAAGATCTGAGTTCAAATTCGGCCTCAAACCAAACACTTAACACCTACTAGCTGTGTGACCCTGGGCAAGTCACTTAACCCCAATTGCCTAAAAAAAAAAAGAAAGAAAAAAAAAGGATGTGGCAGCTAGGTGGCTCAGTGGAGAGAGTGATGGAACTG
Organism: Vombatus ursinus; assembly: GCF_900497805.2. Lineage (NCBI taxonomy): Eukaryota > Metazoa > Chordata > Mammalia > Diprotodontia > Vombatidae > Vombatus > Vombatus ursinus. Next base: position 1,417,496 of record NW_020949772.1, read on the forward strand.
CAGTCAGGAAGACCTGAGTTCAAATCCTGCCTTAGACACTTATCAGCCTAGGCAAGTCATTTCACCTCTGTCTTCCTCAGTTCTCTCATCTGCAAAATGGGGATAATAATAGCACCTATATTCCCAACGGATGATTGTGAGGATCAAACGAAATCACATTTGTAAGGAACTTTGAAAACCTTGAAGCCTGATAAATGCAAGCTATATGAAGGTAGTCAGGGGCAGTTTAGCACTAGAAGTCAAGGCTCCAAGACAAGAGATCTCTCTAGAACACTACATTGACCTAGTACTACAGGAAACTGGTCTGTAAACCCCTAGAGAAACATTGGATATAGTACAGTTAGTGGGAGTGGGGATGTAACAAAAACCACTTACTTCCTTGGGCTCTTAAACTCTGTTTCAGTTTCCTTTTCTGTAAGATGACTTTGAAGGTTTCTTCCAACCCTAAATTCATGGTCTTCTGGTCCTCTTACAAAGACTAGAATACTATGGGATCATAGATTTAAAGCTAGAGTGATCCTTAGAGGGGGAGCACAATCCCCTCATTTTAGAGGAGATAACTGATGCCCAAAGACCTGAAATGACTTTCTTAAGGTCTCTTTTTGTTAGTAGAGCTAATATAAAGGAAGTGCTTGGATGCTTTGACTATTTATTATCTTCCTTCCCTCCTTCCCTCCCTCCTTCCTTCCTTCCTCCCTCCTTCTGTCCCTTCCTCCCTTCCTCCTTTCTTCCTTCCTTCCTTCCTCCCTCCTTCCTTCCTCCCTCCTTCCTTCCTTCCTCCCTCCCTCCTTCCCTCCTTCCTTCTTTCCTTTCTTCCTTCTCCATTTTTCTCTCCTATTCTCCCTTTCAGCCCATTTTTAGTCTCAAAGAGATAACTTTCGCATCTCTTGCTGCATCTTTCTCTTCTATTTAAAAAAACAAGACATTGATGAAGGAGGGAGACAGTGACCAGATTACCTTCTCTCAGAGCTCTTTGTTAGTAGTGATGTGTATGGATGTTTACAAGCTAAAACTGAATCCCCCAGGGAGGGACATCCTGTTGAGTTCTTATTGCCATCTGGGTTGGAAGAAATAGAGTGTGAGAATGTGTTTTAGCATCCCTGGAGAAGAAATCAGTGAACGAGGTTATACTAGAGAAGGGAAGACAACATCTCCCTTCCTCCCCCTGGAAAGATGCCCAATTAATGTTGTGGATTGTCTTAGCACCAGCTTCTTCCTCTTCTCCTTAAGATGAGGATAACAGATCTGGAGCCAGAAGGTACCTTAAAGAATATTTAGTCTACTTGCTTCATTTTACAGTTAAGGAAACTGAGACCCAAAGAGAAGAAATGCTTTCACTAAGGTCACACTGATCAGTAGCTGAGTTGGATTTGAACTCAGGCTTTATGGTTCCAGGATCATCCCTCTGAACTCTTGATTTAAAAATGAAATATCTTGTGTCTGAGAATGGGCTCTTTTGTGGCTCACCCAACAGGATCCATAGTCAAAATCCAAAAATCCTGAGACCAGATTTCCCAAGAATGAAGTCAAGCAATTGTATGATATAGGTACAAGAAAATGTTCTGAGAATTATAAAGCAAAATGCAATACAAGACACAACCTAAAGAGATAGCTAAGTATGGCAGAAAGAAGACTGGACATGGGACCTCAGTTCTAATCCTCATCCAGTTCCTAACTCACTGAGTGACTTTAGCTAAGTCAGTATAATCTCTGGGAGTTTCATCTTTCTTATCTGTAAAATGGGGAAAATACCTTGGTTGATTCCATTGGCTTGTTGTGAGGATTAAATAAAAAAAAATAAACAAATGAAAAACCAAAGCATTTTGAAGATTGCCAAGTCCATACACATATCCTCCAGACCTCTAATGTCTCATTGATGGTCCCATGGGTAATTAAAGAATATAATATGGCAGCTAGGTGGCACAAGGTGCATAGAATGCTGGGCCTGGAGTCAGGAAGAATTGCCTTTAGCTCAAATCTGACCTCAGACTCTTAATAACTGTGTGACCCTGGGTAAGTCACTTAACCCTGTTTCCCTCAGTTTCATCATCTGTCAAATTAACTGGAGAAGTAAATGGCAAACCAGTCCAGTATCTTTGCTAAGGAAATCCCAAATGGGATCACAAAGAGTCAAACATGACTGAAAACTACCAAACAACATGAAGAAATAGTGGCATATTACAGTGCTGGGCCTAGAGTCAAGAAGACATGAGTTCTAATCTTGCCTCACTTATAGTTGTGTGACTCTGGGCCAATTCACTTAATTTCTGCCTGCCTCAGTTTCTCCATCTGTAAAATGGGGATTTGGGGTAGCAAGGTGGCACAGCAGATAGAGCATCAGGACTGGAGTCAGGAAGATCTGAGTTCAAACCTGGCCTCAGACACTTATCTTCCTGAGTTCAAATCTAGCCTCAGACACTTACTAACTGCGTGCCCCTGGACAAGGCATTTAACCCCATTTGTCTCAGTTCCTCATCTGTAAAATAGGAACACAGTGGAGCAAGGGAATGGCAAACCTCTTCAGTATCTTTGCCTAGACTCCCATCACATAGAGTTGGACGTGACTGAACACTAACAACAACATGGGGATATAATGGCTCCTAGCTCCCTGGGTTGTTGTGAGAATCACAGTGCCTAGCACATAGTAGGTGCTATATAAGTGTTAGCTATTATTATTATTAATCTTGCTTCACTATCACTGAGTAATTCTGGGAAAGGCACTTAACCTCCACCTGCCTCAGTTTCCTTATCTGTAAAATGGAGTTGGGTTTGCTGCTATCCAAGGTCCCTTCTAGCTCAAAATACATGATCCTATAGTCCAGCAGAACACAAGTCCTAGCAGATCCTACCCAACTGGAATAGCTTTGCGTAGGGTCCTAAGAGATAGGCATCATATCTCTTGTTGAAGAACCATCTCAGCTAAGTTATTGGAAGCTTATCGTTGGGTTGAACACAGGGTAATAGATTTTTTTGACTTTGGTAAGTTTCAAAGACCACAAATTCAAGTCATCGATGGGCTGTTATCTGTGTGAATTGAGGGCATGCCCACTCTGACAAAATCACCAATCCTAGAAGTACAAATGTAAACATACAGATTTTATCACTGATGAAAATGAGTATTGTTGTTCACATGTTATTAATGTTATTAACTGTCACTAATGATGATGTTTTTATTAATCAATCAGGCTTCTGAATGTCATTTGCTGAGGTTATTCTTGCCTTTCCCATAAAGATGGAAATTTGAAAGGAAAAGGCTCCAAATACACGGATGGGTTGGCAGCCTCTAATCAATACCATAAAAAAAAAATGAACATTATTGGGCCCAATGCTTCTTTTCAGTATCTCAAATGACCTGTAATTTGGGGTGAGGTTGACTGTATTTGGGGAGAGTCAATGTTCACTAAGAGAAGCAGACAGCTCTCCCTTGTAAAAACTGGTGCTATGTCTGTTCTCCTGTACTCTGCTCCGCCAATAATTCCCAAGCCCAATGGCTCCCATTTCCTGTTATCTTCCCATACAAAATGACAAAGGAATCTGTCAAATTAATGTGCTAGGATGGATGAAGTCCATGGAAATAGCTTTGTTCTGGACCACAGAGCCTAACTGTATCCTCTCCTAGCTTTACAGGCAAAGGGCATCAAAACCCTATATTGGAAATTCCCATGATGGCCAATGGAAGAAAGTCACCCTTTCTAGCTGCAGGTCTGAGATGGGACCCACATCTGGACGTTATTATTGTAGAAATACAATCCAAATTTTAAGAGGATGGCCAGTGTGAAAACATACTACATATATTTGATGAAAAATGCAACCCAACTTTTCTAACAGATGACCAAGACAGCCCTTGCCAGTGTGAACACAGAGTGCCAACCAACCTACTCGCAGCTGGGGAAGGGAGGATAAGATGTGCTGAGAGAGGGACCAGCGAACCCTCTTAGCAAAATGTAGGCAAATGGCCAGGACCTCAGGACTTCAGGTACAACCTCTCCCTGTTTCTGTCTCTCTGTCATTCTCTCTCTCCCCTTCCCTTTTCTTCCTCCTCCTCCTCCTCCTCTTCCTCCTCCTTCTCCTTCTTCTTCTTCTTATTTCTTCTTTCTTCTTCTTCCTTCTTCTTCTTCTTCTTCTTCTTCTCCCCCTCCTCCTCCTCCTTCTCCTCCTCCTCCTTCTCCTCCTCCTCCTCCTTCTCCTTCTTCTTTCTTCTTTCTTCTTCTTCTTTCTTCTTCTTCTTCTCCTTCTTCTTCTTCTCCTTCTTCTCCTCCTTCTCCTCCTCCTCCCCCTCCTCCTCCTCCTTCCCCTCCCCCTCCTCCTCCTCCTCCTTCTCTTTCTTCTTCTTCTCCTCTTCCTTCTTTCTTTTTTTCTCCTCCTCCTCCTCTTCCTCATTCTTCCTTCTTTCTTCTCTTTCTCTCTGTCTCTCCTTTCCCCCTTTCAGTTTTTTCAAAAATGGATAATTTTAAACATTCATATAGTTTAAAAAATAGCTAACATTTATATAGCATTTACTATATGGAAGGCACTGTATTAATTACTTTACAATTATCTCATTTGGTCCTCATAACTACCTGGGAGGGAGATAGTATTATTATCCCTATTTGATAAATGAGGAAACTGAGACAAGCAGCAATGAAGTGATTTGCCCAAGGTCACACAGCTAGTAAGTGTCTGAGAATGGATTTGAACTCAGGTCTTTCTGACTGGGCAGCTGGGTGGCTCAGTGACTAGAGCGTTGGGCTTGAAGTTCAAATCCAACTTCAGACACTTACCAGCTACGTGACCTTAGGCAATTCACTTAACTTCAGTTTGTCTTAATCTACTGATGAAAGAAATGGCAAACCACTCCAGTATCTTTGTCAAGAAAACCCTATGGACAAGTATGGTTTATGGAGTCACAAAGAGTCAGACATGACTGAATGACTGAACGACAACAATTTCCTATGTCCCAAGTCATGCTGCCCGGGCTTAAGACAGCATGGTACAGTGGAAAGAAGCTTGTTTTTGTAGTCAGAACATCTGGCTTAAAAGTCCACCTCTGTCACATACTGCCTGTGTGACCTTGAGCAAGTCACTAAACATCTGTGGACCTCAATTTCCCTCTTTTTTTTTTAAGGCAATTGGGGTTAAGTGACTTGCCCAGGGTCACACAGCCAGTAAGTGTCAAGTGTTTGGTCTGAGGCTGGATTTGAACTCAGGTCCTCCCGACTTTAGGGCTGTTGCTCTATCCACTTTGCCACCTAACTGCCCCCAGTTTCCCTACCTGTAAATGAGAATGTTAGACTAGAGAGTCTCCAAGGTCCCTTCTAGGTTTAAATCTATGGTCCAGTGAGCCTTTCATTCTCATTGATTCAGGTGGATGACATGGAAAATGACATTGGGCCTTGTTTCAAGGCCCTAAAAAAGGAGAAGATAGTAAAGATACCCCATAGAACTGGCTAATATTTTTCTTCCCCTCCCACCTAGCAGCCTGTTTATTTCCTCAGCAATCCAACGATGCTCCTGGAATTCAACAAAATGACAAAAACACCCTACAAGAGGTTACCTTGTCAAGCCATGGAAAGCATTTTAATTACAGTTTGTATCACATGTATAAATAAATATTACATTCTTCCAGTCTACAATGCATTCTAGGAATATCTCGTTAAAGGGCCTGCCTAGGTTACCAAGTTCCAGGGCCCATTGTCACCGAAGCTACTGATTTTTTAGCAATTAAAAAGTACCGGTGCCTACAGTCCTCTTGGGAGAATGTCCATTTGCTGAAGACTGACTCCCTGTTTGCCAGCAAGACAAGCCCCTTCTTCTCCCAGAGCAGGCTACACAGGAGGGTGTAGGTTTTGGAATTAGAAAAGGGTTTGTTCCCTACAGTTGGTCTTCTAGAATCACCAGCAATAATGGACTTTGGATGAAGGCATCTTTGCAATGTGCTGCTAGATACAATGTGCTGTTAAAAAACACAGTCGATCAACAATCTAACATAGATTTTTTTTTCAGTTTGTGCTGGTACAAAAAAAGTGAAGAAAAACTAAAGAAAACAATTTAAATATGCCAGTTTTTTTTCTTATTCTTTTTATAGCTCTATTATCTCTAGCACCTTCCCCCTCTCCTGAAGTATAAGGGGAGATGTGGAACTTCTCTTCCAATTCTTGGGCATGCTTCTATCAAATGACTATTGAAATATCTTCCCCCCAATCCATATACAGTTGGGGGAAATCAGAACTCTCATACTGTCAGCCATGTGACCACTTACAGGTTTGGGCTAGACTCCATCCTTCTTGAGTAAGCACGCAGAGTGATGGTCTCTACCAGCTTGTGGTCAATGATCACTGACATCTCTTACCCCGGGAGGGTAAGTCCTATGGACTTCTGGTTGGGGGGAGGGGACACAAACACCTACCAACAAGGTTGTTACTGCACAGAAATGATGTAATCATATTCCACAGGGGGGCTTAGTTTAGACTACATCAAGGAGCTCATCCGTCAAGGAGGAATGTCATTTACAATTCATTTTGTGAAACAAATCCACCTCAATTCTTAGAAATAGACATTGAAGAGGAATCAAAAGAAAAAAAAAGAAAGGAAGGAAGGAAGATGATAAAGGGAGAAAGGAGAAAAAAAGGTAAGAGAGAAAAATCCAATTCCAAGGAAAGATTTAGAAAGCATTCTCAATTTCATCAGCAGAGACAACTAAAATAGATGGAAGTCTTCTTCCGACCTCCATTGTCAGTACCACAGGCTGTCTTCAGAAGAAGAAATGCAGAGTTAAACTTTACAATGTCTCTTAGCAGACCCTATTTTTATATTTTGCTGCTTTATTAGAAATATAAACAGATTATTGTTTATGTCTTTTTATTTGTCTTTTTGCTTTTTTTAACAAATAATTTTTGGTAACTTGTCTGTATTTTTTTATTCATAAAATAATTTTCATATGCTGTCACCTTGCCCAGTTCATCACCTTCGCTAGTAGTCCATTGCTTTCTCAAGTGTTCGGATTGCCCCAAAATCGCAATCACCAGATGTTGAAAAACCCTAGAGTAAAACTGTCTTTCCCCAGCTACAGAAACTGCTATATTGTCTGTGGTGGATTCCCTTGCCTCCCCCTCCCCCCAACCCCTGCCCCACTCTAGCTTCATTGTCGGTACCAATATGTAATGTGGAACTGAAGGCATCAAGGTGTGGTGGGCCCTTCAGCCAGAGGACCCTACGCTTTGTCTTGGAATTTCTCCAAATAGTTTCTGAGTTCTTTGCAGTCACCCAGATTCACGTCCTGGCACACCCATTTGATGTCATCATCATTGCCACTGAGAATGGAGTTGACGGTGGGGCAGCCGTCATCTGGAGGTATTGTTGTGAAGGTGGTAAATTTCACCCGCTTCCTTTTGGAAGTGGGGGAGTGTAGAGGGTCAGGTTTTGGTTCTTTGTCTTGCTTCCCCCCTAAGTCAGCCGACCTGTGAATCTGGCTCTGAACATGCTTCTGTGTGTTACCGTTCAGGAGGAGGTGATTGCTTTCTTCATAGCTGAGTCCCCGGTCTATAATTGTGGTGTGTTCATTTTGCTGGGGTGATGTATCCCCAGAATTCTCCAATAGTTCAGCCTCATTGCCCAGCCAGACCCAGTCGTGGGAATGGGTCATGGTGGCCTGGCCTTCTATTGGCACTTGCTTGTGACGGTATTTCAGGGCAAATGCGGCACAGTTGATCAGGAAGACAAGGATGGCCAAACAGAAGACCCCCAGGAGTGCATACATCCCTATCTCAAGGTCACTTAAACCCCTGGCTGCTTGGACCAAGTCATTCTCTTCCAGCCCACCACTACTCTTTGGGAGGTCAACTTGGGCAGGGAAATTGGTAAAGTCAATGGGGATGTTCTGCAGCTGTCCATCGCCGGACAGTCTGCCTCCATCCAGCTTGCTATTTTTCACCACTTTGTTGTTGGTAAACGATTTGCCAGTGGTAGTGACTTTACGGAGAACGCCCTCCTCTCGATCGGTGGAGGAACCTCCAAAGTTTCGTCCATCCTGGCCATACCGCTCCTGATCTGGGCCCTTTTGTCTGCGGTCGCTGGCGTGGTTCTCTATCTCATCGCCATCATAATCCCCTCCGGGGTTAGAGATGGCATCATTCTGCCCGAACTTGACTTTGACGTTGCCAACGCCCATGGCCAACACACTTTTACGCTTAGACTTTTGACAGGCCTCAGAGATCATCATGTCAACTTTGACAATCTGTCCTTGCCCTTCCCCTTCGGCCACCACGAGGGGCCACCTCAGCTCATGGCCCTGGTGCACGGACACGATGGTCTCATCCAATGATGTGGCGGAGATGGAGAAATCCTTGGGGTCATAGATGTCCAGTGGTGTCACTGAGCCATCATTGAACTGGATCCACATGCTGACCACAGCTTCCTGAAAGAGAATTAGGCAAAACATCATAATATAATAACTGCAATTTGCAAAGAGTTTTTTACCATTTTCAAAGCTATTGCACATTCGTGCTCTCACTGATCTCCTGCAACAAATCTATGAGTAAGGCAGGGTCCCTGTTAAATATATTTTTTGTAGATGAGGAAGCTGAGTCCCATTGAGGAGAAATGGTTTCCCTATGGGAGACAGCTATGGTGTAGTTGAAGGAACATTATATCTCAAGGCCTGGAATCATGGGGTCATAGATCTATAGATGGAAGGGACCTTCATGGTCAGCCCTTTCATTTTATAGATAAGGAAACTGAAGCCCGAGAAAGCAAGTGACTTGCCCAAGGAAACCATTAGTATGTGACTGAGTCATGATTTGAACCCAGATCTTCCTGATTACTAGTCAAAATTATTATTTTGGCTCTACTATTTACCACCTGTGTGACCTTGTGACTTTGATCAAGGTATTTCTCCTCTCTGGGCCTCAGTTTCCTCATCTGTAAAATTAGAGTGTTGAATTAGATAATACATTAAAAAAAATATTTATTGAAACTCAGTCTCTCTGTCTCACCGAGGCTGGAAATGCAGAGGTTACTCATAGGCCTGGTCCCACTTTGATGAACAAGGGAGTTTTGACTTGCTCTGTTTCCAGCCTGGGACAGTTTGCCCTAACTTCGGCAAGCTGGTGCCTCCCTCCTACCTCATTCCCTGACTCTCCTTGTGCCCCACTGGCTCTCTCAGGAGAGCTTTCTGTGTTCTAGTGTGTGGGTGCCAAGCTTCGGAGCAAGTTACCGTTCCCTCATCACTTTAGATGATCGTACATGTAGGAGTTTGCATCCTGCCTTAACCAACTATGTGACCTTGGCCAAGTCACTTCATTTCTCTGGGCCTCAATTTCCTCACCTACAAAATGAGGAGGGTGGTGGTTTCGATAGCCACTGAGTTCTCTCTAAATCTATGATCCTATGAATCTCTTGTTTCAGTTCTCTGGTCTGTAAAATGAGGAGATATGGACTCAGCCTCTAAGGTCTCCTTCATCTCCAAATCTATAATTCAATGAATCTCTCTGGACCTCAGTTGACTCATCTGTAAAATGAAAGGATTCTTTTCAGTTCTATCTAATCTATGATTCTCAGTCCTACAAAGTCACCCTGCTTAGACAGTCCCGCCTCTCTTAAAAATCTAAATAAAGAAGTCACTTTGAAGAAAACATCTCATTGCTTTGGGAATTATCCTAACCCTGATCTCCAGCCTAACTCCAACCCTAAATCCTTTACACACAGGGATGAGGAAAAACCCTCCCTGAGATCTAGAGGCAGATCCCTCTAGAATTGGGGCAGGAAATCTATCAGACTTTTCATTAAAGGTTGAGAAATCATCTTCACTTAAACAAGTACAAATATAGATTTAACATAATTGCCATGGCCATAATTTCAAATATATATTAAAAAAAACCCTCCACCCATTAAGCGCTAATTTGTGTGATTTATAAAAGCTGCCGCCTAAGCATGGAAACCAGAGAAAGTCTCCCCAGAAAATGACGGGTCCAATTGGACTGAGTTCTTATTTGCCAATTGCTGCCCCATCTTACTCCCATCCTCTTAGTCTGTGACATGAGGTGAGAGAAGTCAAACCACCAAGCACATTCTTTGCAGCCACAGGAGAGAGGAGGGAGAGGAGGGAGGGAGAAAAATATGAAGGGAAAGGAGGGGAGGGAGAACCAGCCTTTGTACACATTTCCAGAGACAAGCGTTAAAAAGGAAAATAACATCTCTCTCTCCCCCTTTCTCCCCCTTCAAACTCCCCCAACCTCCTGGCAGATCCCTTTTTCCTTTGCTTGAGAAGCTAAAAAACGAATGTATTTTTCTTTCAAGCCTGAACCTATTCCACCTTTGAAGTAAGTTGGAACGCCCATTCCATTTCCAAGTCAGCAAGATGCTGGTGATGGGCTGTTTCCTCCAGGGCAGCTTGGCACTGGGAGCCGGGCTTAATTGTGCTGTCTTTGTTCTCTGTGGGTAGCGCCTGCAGAAATCACCATTAGAGGCAAATCAAAAGCAGGCGGTCGGCGTAGGTAGTGATCTGAGCTTCATTTGGATGAGGAACTATTTCTTTCTTAGGAGCAACACCTGATCTGGGGGTGAGGTGGTTTGTCTCAACTCAGGTTCCATATTCCTCAGTTCTGGCCCTTAGGTTTGTGGGCCCTGGGATTGGGAGAAGGTGAGGGGGTGTTCCTTCTTGGACCCCAGTTCTTTGAGAAGGCTTGGGACTTGGGGGTGGGGAACCTGCAGCCTCAAGGCTGGTTGAGTGAACAACAGTGAGGTGGAGGGAGGGTCTTCTGTTTCTGAGATTCTGTATCTGGAAGCATCATGGGATCATACCTTTAGGGCTGGAGAAGATGTCAGAGGTTGTCTGGTCCAATATCCTCTTTTTACAGTAAACTGAGGCCCAGAGATGATTAAGGGACGTGACAGCATACTTAAAGGACTGGTTTATAGAGAAGGGATCAGACTGGTTCTTTTTGGTCGCAGAAGGCAGAACCAGGAGCAGAGGGGAGAGGCTCTAGAGAGGCCCATTTAATACTGAAGTCAGGAAAAACTTCCCAATAATTGTTGTTGTTCAGTCATTTCCATCTCTTTATGACCGTATTTGGGGTTTTCTTGGCAGAGATACTGGAGTGTTTTGCCATTACCTTCTCCAGTTCATTTTACAGACGGAGAAACTGAGGCAAACAGGGTTAAGTGACTTGCCCAGGGTCACACAGCTAGTAGAGTCTGAGGCTAGATTTGAACTTAGGTCTTTCTGACTCCAAGCTTGGCACTCGATCCACTTCCCCACCTAGCTGCACTCCCAATAATCAAAGCTGTTCAAAAGTGGAATGGGCTGCCTTCAGGTATTTCTTTTCCTTGGAGGTCCTCAAGTTGAGGCTTGTTGGGCATTCCTTTATGTATGAATTGGATAAGATGGCCACTTTCTTGAGCTCACTTTCATTTCTCAAATCCTTCAAGGCAACTTGTCCCAGGTCGCACAGCTGGTAGGCAACAGAGGTGAGATTTCAGCCTAGGATCTCTGACTCCAGAACTAGAGCTCTTTTCACTGAATCCTACTGCCTTCCTCAGGGAAGTTTTCTGTATTCCAGTATTCTGGGTGCCAGGTTTTTGAGCAAGCTCATTGTCTTAGATGATTATAAATCATCTTGGATGATTATAAATGTAAAGCTAGTAGAGAACCCTCTCATTCAGTAGCAAGTTCTTTTTTTTTTTTTTTTTTTTGCTAGGCAATGGGGTTAACTGACTTGCTCAGGGTCACACACAGCTAGTAAGTGCCAGGTGTCCGGGGCTGGATTTGAACTCAGGTCCTCCTGACTCCAGGGCTGGTGCTCTATCCACTGTGCCACCTAGCTGTCCCTTCAGTAGGAAGTTCTTAACACATGCTAGATGGACATATTTAACACATGAGAAGTCTGGGGGCCCAAAGGAAGGGGCTCACCCAAGGCCACCCAGGCAGTATGATAGCAGATCAGATCTTTGAAGGAAAGGACTGTTTCATTTTCATCTTTGTATTCCCCAGCACAGTGCCTGGCACACAGTAGGGCTTTAATTACTGTTGACTGATTAAATGGCAGGGGTGAGACTAGAACTTGGGACCTCTGACTTCAAATCTATCACTCTATCCTGAAATGCTAATATTTGTGAAGCACTTTGCAAACCTTGAAGTGCTACACAATGGCCTGCTAGTGTTGTTATTATTACTTCTTTCCTCTTGTCTCTACAAAGAATGTGTATGGTAGCTTGACTCCCCATGGTACAGCAGAAAGAGCTGGGTTCAAATTCCACTTCTGCTACTTACTTCCTGTGGACTTTGGGCAAGTCATCTCACATACCTGAGTCTCAGTTTCCTCATCTGTAATATGAGGGAGTTGGACTAAATGGCCTCCAATGACCCCTCCATCTCTATAGCTATGATCCTATGACTGATGTAATTATTGGAACATCAGGGCTTTGTCAAATTGGTCCAGCCTTTCCTCTCTCTTTACCCACTGCTGCCTTACCGTTTCCAATCTTACTTTGTCTAGACCTGGGTTAGACCCCACTCCTCTGCCCACACACTCATGCCCCCTCTGGTGGCAGAAGCCCACTGATACTGGTATCTTATCCTTGAAAAGTAGAGACATTGGTTGTATTTGTCCCAAGCCTTACAAAACAAATGGCCTCAATCAGTCTGCATGCCGATGCCTTGGAACAATCTGGAGGAACATTACCTATGGAGAGCAACCTCTCCAGCCTGTTACTGCACAATCATCACACAAATTTACAGAATCGTCCTGGTTTCCATTTGTTACACTCTGGTTATAAACAAAGGGAATTGCTAGGCTTCTAGTTAATTTAGGCCATTTCTCTGAAAACAATGAGGGATGGTTAGCCCAGCTATAGACTTGAGTGGGAAGAATATTTAATTTCCAAAGTGTGATCAGGAAAGGCTTTAGGGACCTGCAGAGGGAAAATCTATAACAGGCTGGTAAGAGGAGAGGGCAGAGGACTTGGGAATTCACATAGGATTGGTAATTTGAAGTGAAATGGAGTTGTGGTCATTCTTAAAGGATAATGCGGTCAAAAGAGAAGGAGAAAATGGAAAGGATGATGCCAACATGGAGAATACTGAAAAAGAGTGGTCATGCTACAGGCTAGGGATAATTTAAAACATTTTAATTTCCTGTAACTCAGTTTCCTTAGCTAAAATGAGGGGGCTAGACTGGCCCCTGAAGCACTTTCCAGCCCTAAAGCTATGAATCTATGAAATAAAACCATTTAGAAAAAGAGTGCTTAACCTTTTTTGTGTGTCCTGGACCCCTTGGGCAGTCTGCTGTTCATTTCTTAGAATTGGTGTTTTTTTTTAATAACTGAAGAAAATGCTAACTTTCAACTAGAGGATAGCAAAAATAAAATTTTAATTGTTTTTCCCTTCCAAATTTAGAGCCTGTGGACTCCAGGTTAAGAACCTTTAATCTAGAAGCATTCACAGTTTAGAGGGAACCCCTCATTCTTTATCTTCTTCACGACAGAGCCAGGCATCTTTGGTGAATGTACTTCTTGTTTTATTCATCCATTTAAAAAAATACCAAATCTACTAAATTCTGAGGCCCAAGAGACATGTTGAGTCACAGTTATCCAAATCTGTGGATACCAAGAAAGCTCATGTCAAGTTTGCTTCCCATGTTGATTTTTCTTCAGAAGTTCCAAGTAGAGAATTATACTAGCACAAAATAATGTCAAACAGTCCGAATTCTCAGTAAAGACCCCAAACTGAAACTCTCGTGCCTAGGCAAAAGTTTGGGTTAAGTTTTTCCAATCAGCTTATGAAAGGGAAGTGGAACATGGGATTCTCTCAGGAGAAGTCAGTGAATTTCCCCAAAGATTAGAAACTCTAAAAGATTTAAAAAAAAAAAAAACACCTGCTCAGGAATGATTTAAGACTCTGTCCTTCTCAGAGGCATTTCTGCAAATCAGATGAACTGCATCAATAAATCCCCTTTGATTCCCATGACAAGGTCCTCCAATTACTATCAAGAGATGAAGATGGATTGGAGCCTTCTTATCTATAAAAAAGGCTGCCTTTCCCTGAACACTTCAAGAGTTGAGATGACAATTGCTCATGAAATTCATTAATTACCTACTCCAAGTAAACACTCTTCAGGTCTAGGTGACTTGCTTTCTTTTCTTTCCCTTTCTCTCTCTTATCTAGCTCTTTTTTCAAGCTGGTCATCACAACTTCTTGTTACTTGGTGTCACTGAGATGAGTAGAGCAAATAATTCTCCCTGGATGGACTGTGAATCAGAGAAAGGCCATTATTAGCTCAATCCTAATGAGAGGGTTGACAAAATTCAAGACCAGTGAAGGACAGGCTCCCAGAATCACCACTGATTTCTAGATTGCATGCTGCCTGATTGAAGGTGTGGGAGGCAGCTAGATAACTTTCAACCTTTGACTTCATCTTCTGCCTGGTCTTCAGTTACTCTCTTGTCTAGTTTCTCACAACAGCTTGGTGATACAGCTTTGCGTGGTTTTTTTGGTGCTGCTCCTTCTGCCTACCAAACATCTGTTTGGCCCTATGTTTTGTCTGACAAACTTGTACCAAACTAAATAAGGGTGTTTGCTTGTGGCTATGGCTGATGCATATCCCCAAAGCTTCTTCCCTCTCTCCGAAGTCAACAATTCAATTCAGAGTACTTATTAAGTATCTACTGTGTACAAGGCACTGGAGTACAAAGGAAAAAAAAAGACAGGGAAAAAAAAACATGTCTAAAAAGTAAATTGCAATTGATTGGAGGATAGAGTATGTAAATGGCCCATAGTCTATGGGGGGATTGTTGTTGAGTTGCTTTAGTCTGTCCAACTCTTCATTACCTCATTTGGAGTTTTCTTGGGAAAGATACTGGAATGGTTTGCCATTTTCTTTCCCAGCTCATTTTTAGAGAACTGAGGCAAATAAGGTTAAGCCACTTGTTCAGGGTCACACAGCTAGTAAGTGTCTGAGGCCAGATTTGAACTCATGAAGATGAGTCTTCCTGATTCCAAAGCCAGTGCTCTATCCACTGTGCCACCTAGCTGCCATGTCAGGAGGATAGAATGTGTTAACAGACAAAAAGTACAGAACTAAAAGGGTTCTCAGAGGACATTCAGTGTAAACTCTCATTTTACAGATGAAGAAAATGAAGGCCCAGAGAGATTAAGTGATCTGCCTGAGGCCGCACAAGTAGTACGTGTCAAAGGTAGGATCTGAACCCAAGTCCCCTCACTCCAAAGCTGATGTCTTTTCCCATCTCCTTGCTTTGGTGTTAGCTGTCCCCTCTACCTGGAATGCTCTCCCTCCTCACCTCTGGAGTCCTTCATATCTCAGCTCAAATTCCACCTTTTGCAGGAGGCCTTTCCTGGTCTTCCCAGCAGCTAGTACCTTCCTCTTTGAGATTAGTTAGGGCAGATTAGGGTAGATGTGAAAAGCTGCAAGACCTCTTCAAGTCTATTTCATACATTGGGGTTACATTTAAATAGGATGTTATGGTTTGCAAGGTGCTTCCCATGCGTTAATTCATGTGATCCTTACAACAACCCTGTAGAATAAACACTATTATTATCCCCATTTTATAGAGAAGGAAAATACTCTGGGTATATCTCACAGTGGATAGAGTACTGGGCTTGGAGTCAGGAAAACATCTTCCTGAGTACAAGTCTGGACTCAGTCATTTACTAGATGTGTGATCCTGGGCAAGTCACTTAACCCTATTGGCCTCAGTTTCCTCATCTGTAAAATGAGCTGAAGAAGGAAATGGCAAATCACTCTAGTATCTTTGCCAAGAAAACCCCAAAGAGTCAGACATGACTGAAATGACACAACAACAAAATTTTATGCTGCCTTGCCCATTAGAATGTGACCCTTTGCATGAAGTTTTTCCTGGTCTCCCCAGAGGCTGGTGCATTCCTCTCCAAGATTATCTTCTATCTACTCTGTGTATATTTTACACGCCCTTAGTTACTGCATGTTGTCTTTTCCATTAGAATGTGAATGCCTGGAAGGCAGCAGCTGTTTTTAATCTTTATTTGTAGCCTCAGCATTCAATAAATGCTTTTTGGATAAACTGATTACTAGAGAAGTAAATAAAAAATAATTTGAGGAAGAGAGGGTATTAATAACTAGAGTGTGTGTGTGTGTGTGTGCGTGTGCATGTGTGTATGTGCACGTGTGTGCAGGTGAGTGTATGTGTGTCTGTGCGTGTGGACGTGTACATGTATGTGTGTGTGCATGCATGTGTATGTGTGGCAGTGTGTGTATATGCATGTATGAGTATGTATAGGTGTGTAAAATCAGCAAAGGCTTCAGGTAGGAGATGACACATAAGCTGAGCCTTGAAGAACCTAGGGTAGATGTGAGAAGGAAGTATATTCCTTCCCTCAGGGAATGACTTGTGTGAAAATAGGCACATGCAAGTTGGAACGTCCATGTTCAGGATCAGCAGGGTCACCAGTTTGGTTGGAATGGAGAGTATGTGAAGTGGGGTCATGGAGAGTAAGATAGGAAGGATAGGATGGAGCCAGATTGCAGAAGGGCTGAAATATCAGGGCAAGAAGTTTGTCTTTTATCTTGGAGGCCATAGGGGACTGATGAAGATTTTTGTGGAGGGGAATGACAGTCAGACTTTCCTGAAGGGAGAGGGGAAAGATTGGTAACAGGGAGATAGAATGGGGGACACTTTGAGAGCCCAGATCAGAGGTCGGAGGTAACAAAGGCCTGAAGTAGAGTGGTGTGCCTGTGAGGGGAGAAAAGAGGGCAGATATGGAAAGCTTTGAGACCCCTTCAGGTCTATTCCAGACTTTGAGGTTTCAACAGTTTGCATTTATATAAGATTTTATGGTATACAAGGCGCTTTCCACATGTCAATTCATTTGATCCTCACAACAATCCTGTGGAATAAATGCTATTATTATCCTCATTTTACAGATAAGGAAACTGACACCGACAGAGGCAAAATGACTAGCTAAGGGTCACATAGCCAATTAATGTCTGTTGCAACAGACATTGGAATCGATGTTATTATTATCCCCATTTTACAGATAATGAAACTGAGACAGACAGTGGTGAAAATGACCTGCCAGGGGTCATTGAGCTAATAAGTGTCTGAGGCTGGATTTGAACTCAGATCTTCCTGACTCTTGGTCCAGCACTCTTTTCCAGTACAACAACCAGCTGCCTGAATGTGTCTTTAGCTAAAACAGAGACATATTCTTCTCCAGATTTTCTCAATGGTCACATTGAAATTTAGAGAAAAAAGTTTTGAGTAAAATTGACATGTAACAAGGATGTAGATAAGTCTTTCCTTTTACACATGGTAAATACCTAGGGTATGTGAATGAAAATGTCTGTGTTTGAATATGAGGAAACATGAGGATGTGGGGCAAAGAAATGGAAACTCTAAGTCTCACATGGATTTAGAACAAGAATTCTTTCCTTGGGGTACATGAACTTTGAAAGAAATATGCATTTTGATACATGCATTTCAATATATTTGGTTTACTTTGCCATACTGTCTTTTATTTTATGCATTTAAAAACATGATTCTGAAAAAGTCTCCATAGACTTCCCTACACTGCCTAAGGAACAAAAAAAGAACCCCTATGCCAGAGAGAGAGGCCTAGACTTTTAAGTGGCATCTATAGGGAACCATGCATAGTGAGGAGCATCCCAGATCAATCCCTTCATTGCTACTGTGAGTCATGCGGACTGTGAAGGTCTTGTGGAAAGGGGGGACCCATCAGACAATAGAGAAGAAAACTGCTTGTTTCTTCTGGAAATTTTAAGACATTTTTCTTGGTAGCTGAGACTGAAAGCTTGACTATCAGTCTGTGATACAATTATTTACTCTCTCTCTTTTTTTGTCTCTATCTCTTTATCTCTGTCTCTCTTCTCTGTCACTGTCTCTGTCTCTCTATTTCTGTCTCTGTCTCCTCTTTCCTCTGTCTCTGTCTGCCTGCCTATCTGTCTCTTTCTGTCTCTTTCTTCTCTGTCACTGTCTCTATTTCTGTCTCTGTCTCCTCTCTCCTCTGTCTCTGCCTGCCTGCCTGTCTATCTGTCTGTCTCTCTCAAGAGCTCTCTATAAGCAAAATGCCTTTGGTTAGCCTGTAATGAATGAAAAGATTAGTCTTTAAATCACACCATGTATGAGATACTTCTCTCCATCACACTCTATAAATCTGGTGAAGGCCTGTGGGACACTTAACCTTCCTTTTTACTAGCATTTGTGATACTCATCATTGCCAATAGTTTGTAACTTGAACATCAGCATAATGGTTCTGACCCAGGACATCACTTTTCAATTCAACCAATTCAATATACCTGTTATGAGAAAGGCATCATGCTAGGCATTGGGTGCACAAAGAGATAAAATCATAGCTGCTGCTGTCTGGGACCCGATACCCAACTAAGTAGCTGAGCACAGTATGGGGTTGGGGAATGTAAATAAATATGTCACGAGGCAGAGTATTACTGGGTCAAAAGAGAGATCCAGGAAAAAAAAAGTCTTCTAGGAAAATAGGAGGAAAGAAACAAAACCATCCACTGGGGAAGAGAGGAAATTTTAGAGGGAAGATGGCTCTTGATCTGAGGCCTTTTGGAAGGGAAACAGAGAAGAGAAGAGTTGGAAATCAGAGGAGATGGAAGGCAAACAATATCTATCTTCAAGTATTTGAAGGGCTGTCTTTCAGAATGGGGATGAGACTCAGAACAAGGTCAGAGATGAGAACAAGGAATAACACATAGAAGTTTCAGGTAAGCAGATTGCACCTCTCTCTCTCTCTCTCTCTCTTTCTATATATATATACACACACATATATATACATACATATGTATACATATATACATACATACATACATATATATATATATATACACATACATATATATAAAACTTCCTTAAAAATAAGGTGTCCCAAAGTGGAATAGGCTGTCTTCTTTTTTCTTTTTTTTGTTTTCATTTTTTTGGTTGAGACAATCAGGGTTAAGTAACTTGCCCAGGGTCACACAGCTAGTAAGTGTCAAGTGTCTGAGGCCAAATTTGAACTCAGGTCTTCCTGACTTCAAGGCCCGAGCTCTATCCACTGTGCCACCTAGCAACCCTGGTATAGACTGTCTTTTTAGGGAATGAGTTGCCCCTCACTGGGTCTTCAAGTAGAGGCCGATCATTTGTCGGGGGATTGCCAAGGGCATACTTAAACCAGGTGTCTTCCTTCCAGCCCTGTGATTCTGAATATTGTGATTTCACCTACATTTTCTCTCCTAAATATGCATTTCATTTGTGGAACAAAATGGGTCCAGTCCCAACCTTGTAAGAGTTTACATTCTATTCAAGGAGTTACAACACGAATACCAAGTATTGATGATCTAAAGTTGAGTGCGATGGGTACAAGGGAAAGATCAAGGAAAATCTGGAGAGAGAACACTGCAAGGATGACGTAATGCTTCATAGAGAAGGTGGTGCCTACACTGGTCTCAAAGGGATCCTGAGAGGCAGAGAAATGGAATCACTGTACTCCAGGCTAGTACAAGTGTTTGTGAATGGAGCTGTAACTAGGGCAAAGTGACTGAGGCTTTGTTCCCGGGCACTGAAATTTAGAAGTTACAAAAAATTTTAAGCAGCTTTTGTGAAAGACCGAAATTTAGAAATTTTTGCCATTTAAACGTTGGTAGAATTTTCACTCTTTCAGCAGCGCAGAAACTAGTTGGCAAGAATAATCAGTTAAATCAGGAAGCTACCAGATGGTATACTACCTCCATCTGTTACCGTGGGTCTCCACACCAGGTTAGTTCTTTCATAGTCTACCCCTTTTTTCTTCCCAGATAGTGACTTATTCAAGGTGTCTGAAGGTCTCTGTCTTCCTACTTTTTTGATATCCTGGGCTCTCTCTCCCTATGAGGATAACATCAGTATATCTCTACCTCCACAACCAATCTGAGGACATGATTAGTGTTACTTTCCATTGGTATTATTTTCTGCTAGCTGCCTTTGGTACCCTAGTGACATTGTAGGAAATGGCATGTTTATCTAGAACGTCACAAAGACTATTGATTTAAAATAGTAAGGGACCTTAAAGGCCATCGATTCTAACATGTTCATTTTACAGATGAGAAAATCAAGGCCCAGATAGATTAGATGACATGCCTAAGGTTAGAGAGCTTGTGAATACCTGAGGCAGGATTTCATTTCAAGCCTTCCTGATTCCAAGTTCAGTTTTCTCTCCATTATATCACATAGCCTCGTTCTGTCATTATACTGCCAAGTTTGTGGAACAATTAGTAATTCAGTTTGAATGGAAAACAGAGGGCATGGATGGGAGTAAATACCATGACATAAAGTTATGAAGGAAAGCTGGAGTGGGTCTTAAATGTAGTGGGTCTTAAAGGCTAAAGAGCTTTCATTTTTCCTAGAGGCAATTGGGAGCCATTGAAGATTTTTGAGCAGAGAAAATCACGAAGATCTCTCTCTGCTTAGAAAGAGGCCTTAAGCATCTGTGTGAATGACCAGTGTGCTCTCTCATTCTCTAGCTACTAAGTGGCATTCAATTGATCTTAACTAGGTATCTCAAGTCTTAAAAGGAACAGTCTCTTTGGGGCTACTAGCAAGTATCCTGCCTTTTTCTTCCCCAAATTGAGACTTTACTGGCAGTAAATGGGAGGTCCCCATTGAATGCCAACTCAGTTAGTTTACTGTGACTTCTGCTCTACCAGAACCCTCAAGTTTATTTTGGTACCTAATGTTCCTTGCCAGGGTTAAACCAAAACACTGGCTAACATTCAGTACTTAGTGTGGCAGAATGGTAAGTGTCTTGGGCTTGAAGTCAGGGTAACCCGGGTTCACAAATGGGAGAATATGGAGGGAGCTGCCCATTGGGAGCACACATGTGTGATGTATCATCATCATCAGACGAGAATCTATCCCCATGAGAACACAGATCCATTGTGATTATTAGAATTCTTTCTTCTTTCCTTGTGTTCTGGAAATTCAGAAGCAGATTGCAGAGAGAATTGGGCTGAATAAGATGTCATTTGCATTTCTCAAGTGTTTAGAGGTGAACGTTCCCCACCCCTGGACATGACTAAGATCACACAGCTAGTCAATTCTTCCGGACACCAGGTACAACATTCTATTTACTTCTCCTTTCCAAAGAGAGAGAAAATAAACAAATCAAACCTGGTACATTCCTGCAATTTGTACCTCACCTGGCTACACTTTTCCCATGGGCAAAGGCTTTGCTTCTTGAACAAAATATCGATCCTTTCTTCTCAAGATTCCAAGCAACATCTACTGATGAATTACTTATATCCCTTGAGCATATCAAGGTTTAGAGTACATCCTTCATGATGGTCCTGCGCCATAGATATGTAGCCTAAATAGTAGTATTTCCATTTTACAGATAAAGAAATTGGCCAAGTGGTTTGCCTAACACCACTGAGCTAATAAGTGGCAGAGGCAGGACTTATAAACTTGGATTTGCTCACTGCAAGTCCAGTGCTTTTCCCACCACTCTAGGCTGCAATACATTGGCAATACTTCCTTCTCTCTGACATCATTTTGTTGCCTATAAATATACCATAAAGTGGGGATGCTGTTTATATAAGTTGAATTGAATGGCTACTGAAGTCCCTTCCAACTCTCAAATTCTGTGATTCTGTGGTTTTCACATAAGTATTTAATTAATTCTTTTTCATCATTCATTTGCATTGTCCAGTCAAAAATAAAATAATAGCAATGACAGAGTGAAGTCACAGAATCATAGATTTAGAGCAAAAGGTAATCTTAGAAGTTATTTAATCTAACCTCTCTATTTTATAGGTGAGAAAATTGAGTCACAGAAAGAGGAAGTAGCTTACCCTGGACCATAAGGTAGGTTAAGAGGTAGAGATAGGCTTTGAAACCACATCCTCTGTCTCTAAATCTAGGGCTCTTTTGATGTCCCATACCTCCAAAAACAAGAAAGAATGGAGCTATAGCCCATTTGGGTCATTTCTCTGGTGTGAAGCCTCTGCATTGACTGCTCCAAGCAGGAGAGAGTAAGGACTCTTGCCAGTTAGCTCTACAAAGACCCTTCTGATTGCAGTGCACAGAAACACTATGTGAGACTCCTGAACCAGGCTCCATAACTAGGCAGGATTTGTGGGTTTGGCTCTGTCAGGCTCAATGCTGGCTCCGCATCTGTCAAGATGAAAGATTCCCCACAGGAAGTACCAAAGGAGGAAGACAGAAATGGGTTAATTACACAAGACAGGGATGATTCCGGCAGGAAATAAATTAAACAGATGGGCGGCCTGTCCCCCTTCCAGCTTGGATGTTGTCTTGCCACTAACTACTCTGTTGTAAAACCCATCTGAATGGGTTTGCGCTCCAGAAAATTAGGTAAAGATAATCATGAAAACAAGCTATAAAATCAATGTGAGTTCTTTTCTGTTTTGTGGAATGAGGCAAAATAAATCTGGTGGAAACAGTGAGGGAGCAGCAGCTTCATTCCTCAGCCTTCGCTCTGGTTCAGCAGGGCCTAGATCTCACTGGGAGTTGGGACTGGAATTGCCACTTTGGCTACTTTACTGCTCTCAATTTCTCATTTGCAGGCTGCCTGTGCTCGAGGACTCACTGCCAGTGATTGTCTTAAAGTATCAATTTTCCCAGCAAGCAACAAACTCCTGGTATGAGTTGTCTAATGTGAGGTTACAAGCTTCCCATTCCTAGAAGTATGCAAGTTGTGATATGCTGATGATTTAGTCAACTTAGTAGAGTAAGTCAGTAAACAAGAACTGATTAAATACTTATGTGCCAAGCACAGTGCTAAATGCTGGGGATGCAAAAAGGGCCTAAAACATGGTTACTGACCTTAAGAAGCTTCTATTCTAATGGGGAGATAACATGTAAATGTGGATCCTTCCTTCTGTCAGACAAATGATATGGAAATTGATAAGTCTCTTTGACTAGCTCACCCTCTCCTTGTAATATTCATTCTCTCATTAATTGTTAACCAATCAGAGTTGATTGCCATCCTCAGGAACATCTCTTCCAAGGGCATATAAACTGTAAGCCCACTACCACAAAGGGTCTTTGGTCTAAGAGAGAGATGGTCAATTGACCATCCTTTTATTAATAAGCATACTGGCCTTATTAATAAAATGATTAAATTATCCAGAAATGATGTCTCTCCGAAGTTTTTATACATCACACCCACACACACACACACACACACACACACACACACACACACACACACACACGTACGTGTGTGTGTGTGTATCCTCAAAGTATAAATGTCCCAAGAAGTTTCAGTGTAATTTTATATGTTAGTAGCATAAAACTGTGCTAAGATATTTAGGACACCCTATATACAGTATAAATGGAACAAGGCACTGGCAGTTGAGGGACCTCCTGTAGATGGTAAGATTTCAGTTGAGACTGGAAAGAAGCCACGACCTTATGAGGTGGCCATGAGGAGGAGGAGCATTCCAGGCATTGTGGAGAGCCAATGGAAAGACATGAGACCAGGAGAGAGAGTCTTACGTTCAATGAACAACCAGGAGGCCAGTGTCACTGGATTGAAGAACATGTGTTGGGAAGTGTGGTGCAAGACTGGAAAGGTAGGAATGGGCCAGGTCATGAAGGGCTTTCAAAGCTAAACAGAGGATTTTGTATTTGATCCTGGAGGTCACAGAGAGTCACTGGGGTTTATTGAGTAGAGGGGTAACACAGTCAAACCTTTACTTTGGGAAGCTCAATTTGACAGTTGAGTAGAGAATGGGCTGGCATGGGGGAGAATTGTGACACAGAATTGTGGAATAAGGAGGTGACTCATAGTATTGAGAAATAAGAAGGTCATAGGCATGTTTTCCTCTGATTTGGTGAGGTCACATCTTGCATCAAATCCTCCCTTTATGCAAAACCCAGCACACACTGGACAGAGCAAGCCTTGGGGAATGCAGTGCCGGACTAGGAAGTTGTCATACATGTGTCTCTCAGCTGCCACCGGATCCCCTTACTCCCACCCTACCTGCTTGGGAGTGTGAAGCAGCTCCTCAGCCATGGTTGTGGCTGTGATGGCCTTGTTAATTTCGGAGCTGGGCTGGAGGAAGACTGACAGCCCCGCCACGAGCTGGACGCCAAGGTCCGTCACCGCCACCTTGTCATCCAAGACTGTCACGGTCTTCTCAGCCAGGATGGAATCGGAGAGGGGTGACAGAACCTTCGGGAGACACAAAACAAGGGATGGATTGAGTGACTGCTAAAAATATTCTCTGGCTCATTAAGGTCCTTCCCAGCCCAGCTCAACCTTTATACCTGGGGAAACATAATACCCTCACTGGGATGAAAACACATACCAGGCATCACAGTCTCATTCTGCTGCTAGTACCCACCTCTCCTCCACCCCATGTTCCCCTTCTATTAATTTTGGCTATTGAGCTACAATTTTACTGCATTTAATGAAAAAGGAGGTAGTTCTGGAAAGTTTTGCATAAGAACTTTTTTTTTTTCTTGAATCACATTTTATAGACACCAAGGGAAATTAGCTATTCAGGGGAAACATGAGGTCAGAAAATGCCAAGTAACTAAGGCCCAGAGAAGGTCAATTGAGATTCTTCTATGGATCAGAGTTCTTTTGTCCTGTAAACAACCACCTCTTAACCATAACAGATTTTATCTGGTGGCACAGTAGAATAAAGCCCAGCCCACTGGAACAAGAAGACGAGCTCAGTCCTAACCCTGGCACTTAGTAGGGCTGTAACCTTGGATAATTAATTTTCTCGCTAAGGGCTACAGTTTCATTCTCTATAAAATGAAAGGTTGGATTCAGCAATCTTCCAGTTCTATAGCAATCTAAACTGTTTCCTCAAATTGGATTTTCAAATTTGGATTTGTGAATCCAAATTTACAAAAATAAGAGCCATTCTTCAATTGATAAATGGTGGAAGAGAGGAACAGTTTTGTAAGGAAGCAATCTAAGCTATCAATAGTAATATGAAAAAAAATCATCCAAATGACTAATAATAAAGAAATGCAATTTAAAGCAATGCTGAGGTTCAACCTCACACTTATCATATTGGCCAAGTTGGCAAAAAACGGAAAATGACAAATGTTGGAGGGGATGTGGGAAAACAGGAACATTAATGCACTGTTGGTAAAGTTGTGGATTTTTCCAGCCATTCCAGAAAGCAGTTGGGAACTATGCCCAAGAAGTTATTAAACTGTGCACACACCCTTTGACCGAGCAATGCCGCTACTAGGATTATATCTCAAAGAGCTCAAAGAAAGAGAAAGAAGAGAAGAAAGCAGCTCTTTATGTAGTGGCAAAGAGTTAGAAACTAAAAAAATGCTTATTATTTGTAGAATGACTGTAGAAATTATGGCATGTGAATGTAACGGAATAGTATATCTATGAGAAATGATAAGATGAATGTTTTCAGAGACACTTGGGAAGACTTGTATGAACTGAAGCAGAGTAAAATGAACAGAATTGAAGAACAATTTATACAATAACAACCATATTGTAAAGACAAACAACTTTGAAGGTCTTGGGAACTCTGATCAACCATGATCCCAGTGGACCAATAATGAAGCATACTATCTATCTCCTGAATGACTGCATGATAAGATATATATTTTTGACATGGCTAATTTGGGAATTTGTTTTGCTTGACTATGCATAAATGTTACAAAGGTTTTGATTTTCTTTTATTTCTTGAGGAGGTAGGAGGAAGAGAAAATAAATATCTTCTAATTAAAAAATAAATTTAAAAATTTAAGTGAAGGGATCAGGCTCCTATCAATTAGAGCTTTTCAAGAGTAGAATGGACTATCTCTAGAGACAGTGGGCTCCCTATTACTGGAGATCTCAAGCAGAGGTTGGATGATCAATCATTGAGGATGTTGTAAATAGGAATCCTGCTCATGTACAAGCTGGACTAGAGTATCCCTGAGGTCCCTTCTGTCTCTGAGTTCCTGGATTCTTTGGCTAGATGACTTTTTAAGGTTCTTTCTAGATATAACAAGCTATAATTTCATAGAACAAGAAGGCATAAAGTATGGGGTTGGATTTTTTTTTGGTCTTTGAAACAATCCTTTATGGTAGGTGCTGTTGCTACTCCATTGTACAGATGAGGAAACTGATGCTCCTTACCTGTATTGTTGTCATGCCAACTTCTCGTCCAATCAAAATCCGCCCTTCCTGAAGCTTGGCAATGTGTGGTTCCTCTAATTTCATGAAGTCTGTTACCAGGTCAGTGATGTCAAACTGCCAGTCAGGGCTCAGTAAATATCTCAGCTGGCCCCAGGGATTTGAGTCCTCAGACACAAACTGAGTGAGGACCCGGACCATTGCATGTTGGTACTGGAGGGCACAGCCTCTACCTCTTCTCTCCTCATCATCTTCATCATCACTGTCCCTTGTGGGCCTGAAATGAAAGGTAGGAACAGAATTAGAGCACTTTGGGCTGGAAAAGAACCTTAACATCAGCTGGTCCAAACTCATCAATCCAATCAACAAACATTTATTAAGCCCTCACTACGTGCCAGGTGCTGTGCTGAGTACTGAAGGCACAGAAAAAGGCAAAATCACTGTTCCTGCCCTCAAGGATCTCACATTCTAATGGGAGAAAACAGTGGGTATGCAAATAGGAATATAATAAAAGCTAGAATTTATCCAGTGCTTTAAGGTTTGCAAAGTGCTTTACAAATATTATCCCATTTCCTCCCCCTGCCAACAGCCCTGTGAGGTAGGTTCTATTATTACCCACATTTTATAGATTAGGAAACTCAGGCAGATAGAAGTGAAGCAATTTGCCCAGAGTCACACAGTTAGTAAGTGTCTAATGCAGGATTCAAACTCAGGTCTTCTTGATTCTGGGTCCAGCACTCTACCCACTGTGCTACTTAATTGCCTCTTATACCAGATATAGATAGAGTAGCTGGAAGACAACCTTAGCAAGGAGAAGGCATTAGCTGGGGAGGGGGGAGTAGAAAATGCCTCCTGTAGAAGGTGGTATTTGAATTGAGTCTCTAAGGAAGAAAGGAATTATGAGAGGCAGAAATGAGAAGGGAAAACATTCTAGGCATGTGCAAAGATGGGGTGGACCGAGCAACTGCAAGCAGATCAGCATGATGAGTGTAGATTATTGAATGTATAAGAAGACTGGCCAGATAGAAAGAGACCTACGTAATATTTCTGCCATGTGGCATGGTGTCATAGAGAGTGGACTGGACTTGGAATACTAAGATATGTTTTAGCCTTAGCTTTGATATTTACTTGCTGGGTGACCCTAGGCAAGTGATTGGACCTCTCTGAGCCTCAGTTTCCTCAGCTGTAAAATGAGGGTAATGATGTCTACATGCCTACATAAGCAAGCCATTGAGAGGAAATTGCTCCATAAACAGCAAACCGTGTTAGAAAACCTGAGTCCCACCATCTTTGGTTGAATAGTTCTAGTGCCCCATGGGAAATTCAATCAATTATTGGAGCGCTCCAATTTTTAAGAATATTTTCCTTTAATTGAGAAAACTTCTATGCATAACTCTTCTTGCTGTCTTCAGAAACAATGAAGAACAATCATTATATTCTTCTTTATTGGCAGTCTTTCAAATATCTGAAGACAGTGATCATGTCTCCTCTCAGTCTTTTCAGTTCCCAGTTTCTTCAAGTCTTTTTCATGTGATACATTTCTAGTCCCTTACAGTACTTGGCACATAGTAAAAGCTTAATGAATTTTCACTCATTCAATCATTCTTTCATTCATTCATTCGTCATATTGGTAGACCTCCTCATTTATCCCTTGACATAAATGGCATATAGCTAGCATTTCCACGGCAATTCAAGGCTAGATGCCTCCTGTATCATCAAGGGTATAGTCCTGACAGTTTGGGATGGAGGAATTAGGGGAGGAAACTGGCTTTCAGATGCTTAGAAATGAAGGGACAAGCAGGTACCTACCAGTTATTCATTTCACAAGCACTGTGTGAGTGTGGTGACCCATGTATATATGAAAATCTGGACTAACATACCCAGAAGGTGGTAAATCTTCTTTAAAAAATGATTGATGGTGGGAGGGAGGATCCTTTAAACAGGGTGCTCCTTTATTGCATTAAAAAATGATCCATTTTATAGATTAAAAAAATCATTCATGTATAAGAAACTTTTCAGGAGATCATCTGTTTCGTAAAGTAAGGCACACAGATTCACTTCTCTTGTTTTGGGAGAATAAAATAAACTTTAAAAACAAAGGAAAAATGTTAACTCCTTAGAGTCATTTGGGAGAGTTACTTTTCTGAGTACCAGTAGAAGCATGTGGTATAGTGACTAAAGTGTTGGGGTCAGCATTAAGAAAACCTGGGTTCAAATCCTGCCTCAGACACATGCTAGCTGTGTGACCCTAGGCAAGTCAGTTAACCTTTCTCCCTCACAGTTTCCTCATCTGTAAAATAAAAGTAATAATAAAAGTATCTAACTCACAGGGTTTTTATGAGGATCAAATGAAATAATACATGTGAAGTGCTTTATATGTCAAGTGAAGCCAGTACTTGACAATATGGAAGATAGAGTTGGCATCCAGAAGACTTGAATTCAGATCCCACCTGAGCCTCATATCAGTAAAATGGGGATAATAATTGTGTCTTTTTGACCAGGCTGAAGTGAGGACCAAATCAGATAATGCATGTAAAGCAATTTATAAGCCTTAAAGCACTAGGTGAGTATGAGTGCTAGTAACAGTAGATATAATAGCTAACAGTTATATAACACTTGGTGGCTAGGTGGTACGGTGGATAGAGTATTGGGCCTGGAGTCAGGAAGACCTGGATTCAAATTCAGCCGCAGATACTTACTAACTGTGTGACAGTGGGCAAGTCACTTAACCCTATTTGCCTTAGTTTCCTCATCTCTAAAATGAACTGGAAAAGAAAATGGCCAACCACTCTAGTATCTCTGCCAAGAAAACCCCAAATGGGGTCACGATGAGTCAGACAGGACTGAAACAACTGAATAACAACAACATATAATATTTACTATGTGCCTGACACTGTGCTAAATGCTTTAAATTATTCTCTCATTTGATCCTCACAACTTCCCTAGGATAGAGGTGCTATTATCCCTATTTTACAAGTCAGGAAACTGAGGCTTAAACTGACTAATCCAGAGTCATGTGGCTAGCAAATGTGTGAGGCTGGATTTGAACTCAGGTCTTCCAGACTTTAGTCCCAGGACTTTACCCACTGCACCAGCTAGCTGCTCATGTGGATAGTTGTGTTTGTATTTCCTGAACTCCTGAATTGGGTCACTTGGATTGAGAAAGGATATTTCTTTAGCAAAGAGTCATCTTGTGGATAAGAGAGGCTCTTGTGGATAAGATGGTTAAATTTGGAGTCAAGAAGACCCCGGCAACTCCTTAAAATTGGTAGCAGTGTGGTGCTGTAGATTCAACCGTCTACCTGGAGTCAGGAAGATATGAGTTCAAATCCAGCTGTGTGTCCCTGGGCAAGTCACTGCACCTTTGTCTGCTTCAGTTTCCTCATTTGTAAAATGGGGACCATAGTAGTACTTACCTTTCAGAGTTGTTGTGAGGATCAAATGAGATAATATTTGTAAGCTCTTTGCAAACCTCAAAGTGCCATATGAATGCTATTATTAAGTGACTCATCTACATTAGTCAGTCAGTCATCAAGTGTTTATTGAGCCCTTACACAGTGCTAAGCACTGGGAAGTTTCCATCCTGGGAGTTCCTTCCACTAATGAAATCATAAGTCTGTACCAAAATGTTTATTATTTTATTAAGTTTTATTAAGCCCTTTGCAGACCTCCTTTGCTTGAAATTGGAACCATCCTGAAAATCATTCACCCTGACTACAAAGGGTGCTCAGGGCCTGGGATGCTCCCCGATTTCATTTTAAAGGAAGGGGTAGGAATGAAGGCCTGACATCCAATCAATCGATAAAATAATAGTAAGCATTTATATAGTGCCTACTATGTGCCAGGCACTTTACAAATATTAACTCATTTGTTCCTCATAATGATTCTGGTAGGTAGATGGCATCATTATTCCTTATTTTACAGTTGAGGAAACTGAGACAAATAGGGATTAAGTGACTTGCTCAGGGTCACATAGCTAGTATGTGTTTGAGACTGGATTTGAACTAGGGTCTCCCTGACTTCAGGCTCAGGGCTCTGTTCATTATGCTACCAACCATCTTAATCAATTGCCAAATATTGATTAATCACCTACTATGTGGCAGGTATTGTTCAAGGTCCTATACTGACAAGCCAGGAATGTATACTGTCGGGGGAGACAAGGACGTGTGTAAATATGCACTGTCTGACCTCTTATTAGAAACGATGGGTACTCTCCAGGCCTTGACTTGGCTTAGCTCTGTGTCAGAGATCTCGATCTGTAGAGGTAGGCGGGGCACCCAGACGGTGATGTGGAGGGGGGCGCTCAAATACTGATAGGTGAAATTCACAAGGGCATCCACTTTCCCTTTGATTTCTTTGCCATTGACGAAAACATAGTCACATCGGTCTGACACCTAAAGAAAGAGAGAAAGGGGAAAAAGGGAAATGATTGTAGGGGACCAGGATATTATCTCTCATATTCCCTTGGTAGAACAGGTTAGGTGCTTCTTAGGAAAGAAAAATCGAAAGTTCCTCCAATCCAATCCATGAACCAAAAATCTCTCTCAAGCTGTCAGGCAATGGGAAAGGCTAAGCTTGGCAGGGAGATCTCCAGCCGATGTCCTGATAATTGGAATCCTCTACCACCTCAAGATCCCGGCTTGTATTTTGTTTCCTTTTCATCTAATTCTGCTTTTTGCTCAAGTGGACTATAGTTTACTCCAGTGACAATATCACTTTTTTTCCCTGATTCTACGAATCTTTATAAGATGATATTTTTAAAGTGCTTAGTACAGTGGCTGGAACATAGTCATCACTTAATAATTTCTCGCTCCTTTCCTCCTTTACCCGAAAGCATCCCGTCATGTTTCCTCCTTCTACGTCCTGGATTGCCTCCCAGAGTATATTTTCTTTTCTTAAAAATGCAAATTATATGTTATAAACATCTATAATATATAATCATATATTATTATATTAATGCATTATGTTGACATAGTAATATAATATTAATATATTATGATATCACATTATATTAACATATTATATAATATAATGGTATGGTAATAAAATAAGCATTATATAATTATAATATAACATCATCATCATACTATATTATTGTATTATAACATCACATTATATTAATATGTTATACAATATAATGGCATAGTAATACAATAAACATAAGTATAATATGACATTATCATCATATTACATTAATATATTATAATTTCAATTCAGAATATTAATGTAATTGTATACTATGAACATTTATAATGAATAACTTACATCGTGCTAGTTATAGTGTCATTAATATATTATGTAATCATTAGTATTATAAAATTATCTAATAATTATTTAATATTGTTATATTATAGAATATACAATACGGTGCTATATAATTATGTAATATATATAATATTTTTATATAATATTAAACAAATACCAGCTAATTAAAGAAGCTACATGGTATAGTGGACAGAAAATGTCCTTGGAACCAGGAGGCTCTGAGGTTTAAGCCGCGCCTCTCATACATACCAGTTGTATGATCCTGGGCAAATTACTTAACCTCTCAATGCTCTGGACGATTCTTTAAGACCACAAGTTTACTACAAAAGTACTGACTTGCATTGAAGGAACTAATTTCTTTACCCGGTAGTTCTCTATCCCAATGAAATCATAGTCCCTTTCCCTTATTTCCAACAACTTGCTTCAAATGTAACAACTTAATAAAACTTGCTTTGCAAGTATTTGTATACTGATAAATAAATTTAAAAAACACCACGACTACTTTTCAGAGTAAGCAAAGTGATGCAAGAGAAAGGACACTGGTTTTCGAGTCAGGGGATCTGGGTTTGATTTCCAGCAGTGATACTTACTAGCTCTGTGTCCTTGGGTAAGTCATTCAACATGGCGAACCTCAGTTTTATCTTTATGTCCTGGGGGACAGAGAGATGCCCTCAAAGCCCAGGAGACCTGGGTACAAGTCCCACCTTTGACACTCACTGTCTATGTGACCCTCCCACAGTGTTAGCCTCTCACATGTTCTAGGAAAGCTTATGATGATAAGTTGCGTAAGGACACTGACTCGCATTGGTCCAGGGAGTTTGCTAGGCTACAGGTCCACTCCCTATCTCTTGTCCCTAAAATGAGGGATCTGACTTAGCTGAGCTCTTAAGTCCCTTCCAGACTTCAGACTAGGACCCTGTTATCCTCTGCCAGCAAGGCATGAAACAATGCATTCTACTCAGGTAACCACCGATTGATGAGCTGAATTTGCTCCCGACCCTTTACACTGTTTCTATCCAAATCAACTCTTTCCTGGCCTTTGTGAACTGGGCAGACAGAGCTGGAATGAGCCATCTATGCTGTGGGCAGGGTTTTCACCTTGAATCCAGGGCAACCATTCTCTCTGCTACCGAGAAAGCACAGCTGGTGTGGGCAGATATGGGCAGATTTTCTGAGCTGCTTTAGGGACATGGAGGGTAGCCAGGGGCAGGGAAGGAGGGGGCAGGGGAAGAATGGATTAATTTCTTCCCCAATAAACACGGTAAGTTTTTTTAAATGTTTACATTTTGATTAAAGACATAAACTAATTTTAGACACCACAAGTAAATTTGTCATTAGCATGTAAATACTGTCCTGAAATCTAAGCAAGCATTAGCATAATAGCCGTGTAAGAGTTATATCAGTAATCACTTCTTTAATCAATGTTGTAATTTACAGATCATTGACTTTTCTCATTTATTACCTTTCTGAGCACTAGGGGGGAAGGAATCCAACCACTCCAGAATATATAAATAATTAAGAGCAATGCAGAGAGTATGAAGTAGCTGTGTGGGATAAAGTCATTGTCAGCGCTATTCCTAAAGGTGTCATAAACGTCTGGGGAGATCTAGGGGCACATTAATCATACAGTAAGTGGCTTGCAGTGGGTGCTGTTGCATTACTAAATGAGCTGCCAGGTCTACAGACTCCAACAGAAAACCCTACAGATATTCCCACTCCCTTTATTTCATCCCTAGGAACCACTTTCCGGTCCTGTTCAGTGAATGTTATTGTTCATCAGCCCGAGATTTGGTCGACACCATCATTTGCTCTCCCGGTGGCTGGCTTGAGTTTGCCAATTGAACAATGTTCATTGAAAGGCAACAAGGTGACTCACTGGTCAGTTGTCCCCAACAAACCATGGTCTGACCAGACAGGATGTTAAGCCCAAAGGCACGTGTCCAATATACATCTTCAGTTGTCCTACAGTGATGAAAGCTTTTGTAGAATCATAGAATTTCAGGTTAGAGGGAAACTCATTAGTGATTTAGTCCAATCTGTGCTTGAACAAGAATCCCTGTGTTGACACAGAGATATCAGGTCTTTGCCTGAAAACCGCCAGTGAGATGTAGCTCACTAGCTTTGGTCCAGCAGAAAGAGCTCTGGCTCTAGAATCAGGGGATTTGGGGTTCAAAGCTCTTCTCTGATGCTTATTACCTGTTTGACCTTAGGCAAGTCACTTCGTCTTCTTGAGCCTCAGTTTTCTTATCTGCAAAATGTGAGGACTATGCCAGAAAGACCTCTTAGGTCCCTTCTAGCTCTCTAGATCTATGATCCTATGAACCTCCACAGGTAATTCATTCCACTTGGGGATTGTTCTGGTTATGAGAAAAGGTTCTCCCCCATCCAGATTTGCCTCTTTTCCACTCATTGCTCCTTTGGAGCAAAAAAAACAAACAAACAAACCAAAAAACAAAACAAAACAAAAAAAAAAACCCAAGTGATAGAATCATAGATTTAGAACTAGAATAGACCTTAAAATGTCATCAAGTCCAACTCCAAAATTTTACAGGTGAGGAAACCGAGGCATAGAGAATCTAAAGGACTTGTCTAGGATGGAGAAGCTATTAAGTATTTATTTGTGGCAGAACTGGGACCCAGATCTTCCAAGCGCTAATCCAGGGCATATAGGATATGTCCTAATTGCCAAACCTTGCTGGCTCTCCCAATCTAATTCCTCTTCTTAGCCTTCTAAATACTTGAAGACAGTCATCATGTCTTCCTGATCTTTTTCTTCTCCAGGTTAAACATTCTTGGTTCATTCAAGGGATCCTCCAGTCAGATTCCAATATCCTTTTGAAATAAACATCTCTGTCCTAGGTGTCCTGGGGAGTGACTGAGATTGGCTCTCCAATAGTCTTACATTAAAATAACACTTGGAAAGCGCTTAGCACAGTGTCCTTACAATATAAAGAAATGCTTATTCCTTTCTCCCCCTCCCCCACTTTCCTCCCTGCCAGAATAATTGTCCACCAAATGAGAAGTGAAGAAAAACAATCACATTAACTTTTCTTCCTTTGGCCTCCCTGGAGGCAGGCTGCCTGGTTCGGTTAGTACAATTTACATAGAAAACTGGTAAATGTTTGCTATTTATTTGCGAGTCCATTAACAGAACTGTGATTATGAAAATCACTCCATTGTGTAGCAAGAGGTCCAAAGAAGGCTACTCACTGTCTGCAGTTTTTCTTTTGGCACTTAATTAGATAAAGCTCTGCATAGTTATTCAAATTGTTGTTGTTGTGCAGTTGTATCTGAGTCTTCCTGACCCCATTTGGGGTTTTCTTGGCAGAGATACTACAGTGGTTTGCCATTTCCTTCTCCAGCTCATTTGACAGATAAGGAAACTGAGGCAAACAGGGTTAAATGACTTGCCCAGGGTCACACAGCTAGTAAGTGTGTAAGCCTAGATTTGAACTTAAGTCTTCCTGATTGGTGTTCTATCCACTATGCCATCTAGCTGCCGCATTCAAATATTTAGACTAGTTTAACTCACTAAGTTCTGTTGAGGGACTCCCACACTTAAATCCAACTCATGTGGGAGTTGAGACATCAGCCTTTGATGTCATTGGTCCTCCTTGAGAACGAAGAATGAGCAACAAGACCCAGTGAGGCATTCAGCTTCAGAACCTGGCTCTGTCCATCACCCTCCACAGTCCATCTTACCAACTCAGGTCAATTCTAACCCCATAATTTACCTTCCACCTGTTCTCCACTCCCACAGCCACCTTGCTCATTCAGGCCTTTGTCATTCATTGCCCATGCACTATAGTGCACTAATTAGCCTCTCTTCTTCCTATCAATCAATTAATTAAAAAGCAATTACAATGTGCCAGGCACCCTACTAAACCCTGAGGATACAAAGAAAGGTAAAAACACTACCTGCTCAAGAAGTTCTATCCCTCCCATTTCCAAACCATCATCTAGGCAGCAGGGAAATAATCTTTTTTTTTTTTTTTTTTTGGTTAGGCAATAGGGTTAGGTGACTTGCCCACGGTCACACAGCTAGTACATGTCAAGTATTTGGTCTGAGGCTGGATTTGAACTCAGGTCCTCCTGACTTCAGGGCCGGTATTCTATCCACTGCACCACCTAGCTGCCCCGGAAATAATCTTCAGAAAGCACATGACCAACGGTGCTACTTCCCTACTCAAAGGCAGGGAATTTGCCTCATAGCAAAAACCGCTAAGGCCCTCTATCATCTGGCTTCCATTTTCCTTTTCTGCTCTGGTTTCTTTTAAATCCCTGCTAAAATTTCACCTTCTGCGGGGGCTTTCCCAGTTCACCTTAATCTCAGTGCCTTCCTTCTGATGATCCCTCCAATTTATCCTGTCTATATCTTCTTTGTATATAGTTGATTACATGTGGTCTCCCCCAGTAGATTGTAATGTGTATGAAAGCAGGGACTATTTTTGCCTTTCTTTGTATCATCAGTGCTTAGCACAGTGCCTGGTACATAGTAAGAGCTTAATAAGTGTTTGTTGACTGACTTCCTAGGACTTATTTCACAATGACCTCAGGAAATTCCTTGCTGTGTGACCTTGGGCAAGTCACTTCATCCTGTTTGCCTCAGCTTCCTCATCTGTAAAATGAGTTTAAAGAAGGAAATGACAAATCACTTCAGTATGTCTGCCAAGAAAACCCC
Source organism: Vombatus ursinus (assembly GCF_900497805.2). Classification (NCBI taxonomy): domain Eukaryota; kingdom Metazoa; phylum Chordata; class Mammalia; order Diprotodontia; family Vombatidae; genus Vombatus; species Vombatus ursinus. The sequence continues at coordinate 1,453,531 of NW_020949772.1, forward strand.
AAATAGGGTCACCAAGCATTAGAAAAATGGCTGAAGAACAAAAAAATTTCACAATAGCCCCCTTCATACACACTGCATTTCAACCAAACTGTCCTATTTTTGTTTACCCTTCCCCTCCCTCCAGCTCATATGATGTTCTATCTCTCACCAACATGCATTTGTTTAAGTTTTCCCCCATGCCTGGCACGGGCTCCAGCTATGCAGATGGAGTCCAAAACCTCTCCTGTGGGTAACAGATAACAAAGCAGTTACCTCAACTTTTCCTTTAAAAAGTCCATATAGAGCAAATAGAACTAGGGACAGCTTAGAGACCTCTAAACCAATCCCTTCAATTTCCTAAGGAGGAAACTGAAACTCAGGGTGGTTAAATTTCTTTTATATAAGGTCACATGGGGAGGATAAATAGCAGAGCTGGGTTTCAAACTCCTTTCTTTCTCCTTCAAATTCAGTGCCCTTTATACAATACTATGCTGCCTTCCTCAACAGAGAGGGAATAGAAGATCCCTGCCCTGAGTAATGAGTTCTCTAGTCCCAGGTCTGGCACTATTAATCAAGTAAGCAATCCAGCATTTATTAAGCACTTACTATGTGCCAGGTGCCATACTAGGTGCTGAAGATAAAAAGCAAAAAGAAAGAAAGAAAGAAAGAAAGAAAAGAAAGAAAGAAAAGAAAGAAAAAGAAAGAAAGAAAAGAAAGAAAGAAAGAATCTGCTCTTAATAAGCTTGCATTATTTTGTGGGATACATGTGCAAATATAAGTACACATGGAACAAATTCAAAATTAATCCACTCTAATTGTATGAATTAAAATGAGTCAATTTTGAGAGGAAAGGTATCATTTGTTGGGGTCATCAGAAAATGTTTTGTATAGAAGACAGTGCCCTCAAGTTCTTTGGGAGCAGGGACTGTTTCATTTTTGTCTCTGTATTCCCAGAACTCAATATAGTGCCTGGTTCTCCTTGTGTATTGATTGACTGATAGAGGGTTGACAGCAAAATGGGAACTTGATAGTGAAAGGTTCTATGAGACAGAGGTGGAGAGGGAGTGCATTCCAGGCATGCAAAGGTGGATGGTAAGTACAAAGACACAGAGGTGGAAAGGGATGGGGAAGAGAAAGAAATAAGCATTTATGAAGTCCTGACTGTATGTCAGGCATTTTGCTAAACACTTTACAAGTATTATTTCATTTGATGGGAGAGGGAAGGTCCTGAGTGAAGAACTGAGAAGCTAGTTTGGCTAGAAAATAGAATAATATAGAATGAAGTTGGAAAGAGAAGTTGGGGCCAAGTTTTAAAGGGCTTTAAAGATCAAATGGAAGAATTTATATTTTATTTTAATTTGTGTATTTATTTTGCATTTTATTTTGGCAATAGGAAGCCAGCGGAGGTTACTGAGTAGGAGGGTAACCTGGTCAGATTGAATTTAAGGAAAACCCCTAAGTAGCTTTGTGACTTTGGACAATCTACTTCATCTCTCTTGTTTTTGGTTTTCTCATTTGTAAAACGCATTGCAAGCTTGGGCTCCATGATCTCTAAGATTCTTTCTGGGCCTAAAAAAAAACAAAACTCAACCCCCCAAAAAAACATTTTTTCTACATGATTAAATAAATATTTATACCACCATAAAATCATTTAGTCTTAAAGATTAATATGATCTATTACTTACAGCTGAGGAATTCTACAATTCTCTTATCCCATCCCAACACCTTTCCCTTCCCCTGCCATAAACACTTCTAGGGCCCCCCAATTTTCTCCCACTCCTCAACCATCTAAGTCATTGTGTAAGAATCATTAGGTTTTTAACGATATCTAAATGGCCTTTACATATGTTTCTCCTTCTTAATCTTTATTACCTATTAATATGATAGCTTCAATGGGGGAAAAAACAAAAACAAAATAGGTATCCATTAGGGTAGAAAGCATTTTAATTATGATAGTTAAATTACCATTTTCCTTGAAGTAGCACTAGTTACTGTTGACTTGGTTCAATGGGAAGAAAGGTAAGAGTGGCTGGTTTTAGTCTCCACAATTTTTTTTTCTTTCTGCTACTTCAACAATTTAGGTAGGAAGTACAGATTACACATTGAGTGGAAGCCAGCTAGCTAGAAAGGGAAGTTGGAGAGATATAGAAGGCAAAGGTATCATGAGCATGTAACTGCTTTTCCAATTGGGCAGGAGTGAACAATGACAATGAGGAGAAGCACAATGAACCCACTTTGTACCTTCTATATCAAGGACCCTGTCTTGAGACTCAAGGCTCAGTTGCCGTGGGATCTGGCCCACATCTTCTTCAGGTTGGTTGGTGCTTTCTAGAACATGTCACTGATGGCACTTTGATGCCATTAAGAAGGAAATAGAATGGCCTTATTGATTCTAACAAACCCCAAAGAAGAGCAGGACCCTGCCAGCCCCAGTTTTCTAGGTCTCCTCCCTTCTGTACTGCCTCCCAAAGAATGTGTTTTAATGAGAAAATAATGCGATTTCAATGTCATTGGTTACATCCTAAGATCAAGTTAAAAACAAAACAAAACAAAACAAAACAATCAACCACAGACACACTTTAACTTTGAACTCTAGATTAATGCTTGTTATAGTGTGTCTGACTATGGCACTCTCCTCCAAAAGCTTCAGAGGCTTCTACCTGCTTCTAGGATTACTGTCATTAATAATAATAATAGCTTGCATTGATACAGCACTTTAAGGTTTGCAGAGTACTTTTCATAGGGTGAAATCATTTGATTTGTCCAACAACCCCATTAGATAAGTGCTATTATTAGCACTTTACAAAGAAGGAAATGGAGAGCAGTTAAGTGAGTTGTCCAGGGTCACAAAACTACTAAATCTCTTCCTTCCCTGTTTAGAGGTACAGCTAGGAAGACCTGGGTTCAAGTTGTACCTTGAACACAGAATGACTATGTGACCTTGGCCAAGTCACTTAACCCCTTTAATTCATTCCCCCTTCCCCAACCCCCTCAATACAACTGTTTTAGACTAGAAATTGTAGAGAAGGTGCAGACTTGCATTTGGTAGAAGTTTCTCACTGGGAGTTCTTCATATCAACCAAATCACACGTCTGGTCCTTATCAAAATTTTGTATTTACTTAAATGTGTATGTGTTATATAGCATGATAGAATGTCAGCTTCTTGAGTGCAGGAACAGTTTCATTTTTGCCTCTGTGTTCCAAGAGCTCAACATAGTGTCTGGCACATAGAAGTTTGATAAATACTTGTGTATTGATTGGAGAGTGGGTTGAAGTAGCCTCTGATGCAAAATTTAATTCAACTGACACTGGAGGAAAGAGGTATATGTCAATGAGATAATGGAGTCTAGGAAATCCTGAGTTAGCTGGGTGATGTAGGGGATAGAATGCCAAGCCTGGAGTCAGGAAGACCTGAGTTCAAATCCAGCCTCAAACACTAGCTGTGTGACTGGGGACAAGTCACTTAGCCCTGCTTGCCTCAGTTTCCTCATCTGTCAAATGAGCTAGAGAAGGAAATGGGGAACCACTCCAGCATCTTTGCCAAGAAACCCTATCAAAAGGAGATCATGAAGAGTCCCACAAGACTGAAAGGAATGAACAATAGCCTCTCAGGGTTCTTGTGAGGATCAAAGAAAAATATATATAAATTGCTTTAAGAATGTTATAAAGCTATATAGACGTTAGCTGTTAATACTTGTGGACTGATTATTATTATTATCATCCCTGAAGTGTTTTCATTTGTGTATTTTAACGCTCCTGTTGATGGGAACACTTTGGGGGAAAGAGGAAGTCAGTATGCTACTGCTATAATTGGTTTGGAAGGAAAGTCCACAAGCAGACTGATGTAAACAGCATAGCTGTTCCTATTCCATCTTGGCTCCATACATAATGGAAAGACTAATGGTCTTTGATTTTGAAGGCCTGAGCATGGACATTACTTATTTTTGTTAGTTATATGACAACTGGATCACCCAGTAGATTTCTCTGACCCTCGATTTCTTTAATTGTAAAAAAGAAGAAATTGATCCCGTGACTTAGTCATCTTCACAATTTGACATTTATCAAGTGCCTACTATGTGTAGAATATTGTGCTAAGTACTAGGGGAGATAAGACAGTCTCTGCCCTCATAGGTGGGTGGGTGGTGGGCACAGAAGTGACTCAAACATAAATGATTATAACACAAAATAACACACTAGGGTATCAGAGGAATACCGAAATCTGTAGTGTTTTCTATTGGTATCTCCAACATTCAGCACACGGTGTTTGACAGATAGTAAACTCTTATTGTATGCTTTTTTACTCATTCTTTCAAGGAAAGAGGGCAGAGCAAAGAACCTTGGGAAATACCTACTGTAAAGGGCTGGGGAAAAGATAATGGCCATTAAAGGAGACAGAGGATGAGTGGTCAGAGATAGAAGGAGCACTGGGAGAGTATGATATTTCTGAGCAAAAGGAAGAGAGCTTATCCATGAGAAGTGGGAGGTCAAGAGTGTCAAATGCCTCAGAGAAGTCAAGGAAGATGTGGGCTGAAAAAAAGCTATGTTGGTTTGTGGGTTCAGATGTCTTTGATAATATTTAAGGAAAGAGGGGCAGCTAGGTGGCACAGTGCACCGGCCCTGGAGTCAGGAGGAACTGAGTTCAAATCCAGCCTCAGACACAATGATATTCACTAGCTGTGTGACTCTGGGCAAGTCACTTAACCCCAATTGCCTCACCAAAAAAAAAAAAATACTTAAGGGAAGAGTTTCCCAAGAAATTCATGAGATAGGTTAGGCAGATGCCTGTTATTTTGCGGAAGAAGAAATTGAAATTCAAAAAGATTGATGACTTGACCAATGTCAAAAGCCTATGAAGTAGGGGCAGCTAGGTGACCCAGTGGGTAGAGCACTGACCCTGGAGTCAGGAGTATCTGAATTTAAATCTGGCATTAGACACTTACTAGCTGTGTGACTCTGGGCAAGTCACTTAATCCCGATTACCTCCAAAAATAAAGCTATAAAATATCAGAGCTAGGACTAAAATCCATGAGAAAGGCAGTGTTGCATAGTGGATAGGGCACTGATCTGGGCTCAAATCCTAGCTATGTGTCCCTGGGCACCTCAAGTCATGTTCTATACTCATTCTGGAAGGGGGTGGGGTGGGACTCAGTGGCCTCCTGGGTCTCTTTTAGGTGCGAATCTATAATCCTAATTTTCTGACTGCTAAATCTATCCATTGTTTCCTCTGTCTCTCAATTTAAGTTCTTCGCTAAATTCTTCCCTCTGCCTGTTGCCCATCTTTAATCCATTTTGATGTCTATTCAAGGGTGGGGCCGGGGAAAGAAAAGCAAACAGGAAAGTGAAGAAAAGTGATCATCCTCTCCTCAAATGCTTAGTTGGGGAGGGGGATGAAATTTAATGTCTAAAATGCTGTTTGGATTCAGGTAATCACACTTTATAAGAGCGCGTGAGTAGAGCTGGGGCCATCTGATTCTGAATGAGGAACTGGGTCCCAGATTAATTTCATGATTTGCCTAGGGCCACACATCTACTAAGTACTTGAGACTAGATTGGCACTCAGGTATTTATGACTATGAGATTCTCACAACAACCCTGCATGTTGTCTCCCCCATTAGACTGGGAGCTCTTTGAGAGCAAATCTTTTGTCTTTCTTCGTTTTCCCAGCCCTGTACAGTGCCTGTCACACAGTAGGTGCTTAAATGCATACCGACTGGCGATTGACCCAGAACTATCCCTCTATCCATGACACCAGTGGTGTCAAACTCAAACAGAAATGGATCCCTGTGTTATCTATATCACAAATTCCATGAAGCCGTTGTTGAATCAGGAAGAAGCTTTATTAATAACCTGGGAAGGCTGGGCATCCCACAGGTGTGAGAGCTTTCATGTGAGAGCACATGTGTCCACAGATACACACCTTTTTATTCCCTATTCCGTAATCGAATTTCCCTGCCCCGTTTCCGCATTGGCTGGGTACTATAGAGGTTTAGCCTGTCCAAAGTGCCTAATTTCCCCATGTGAGTCTCTGCCCCTATTTACATCTCTCACTCCCCACAACTCGGTAGCCCTAGCCCTTATTTGGGCACAACACCCTCTTTGATGTTAATCTATACCTAACCTCAGAACTGGTTTTCCTCAGGTTAGTTTATTCACCACCAGCTCCACTTTAAGCTTCCTTTGTTCATCCCTCACGCAGCCCCTAGACTACATTGTTTCCTCTGTCTCTCAATTTAAGTTTTTCGCTAAATTCTTCCCTCTGCCTGTTGCCCATCTTTAATCCATTTTGATGTCTATGCAAGGGTGGAAATTAAAACAAACAAACAAACAAACAAACAAACAAAAACCAAAAAACAAGCAAACAAACAAAAAAACCACCACCAACAAAAACACCTATTTCTCACACTCCCTCCCAGTTTAAACTGACTCCAACATTGTCATGCAGGCACCCAACCCCTGATTGAGTGATATGCAGAAGCAACATCCCTAACCACATTTTCCACACCTGCAGGTCACATATGGACTTAAACCCACCCCCCCCTCCACAAATTAACATTATCTATATTGTATTGTGTTTTTATTTATTTTGTTAAACATTCCCCAATTAGATTTTAATCTGGTTCCTAAATTTTATTCCCCTGCACCACGCTGCACAAACTTTTAATTCTTGCCCTTTTTATCTCTCTACATAGGACTATGAATTCCAAAATATCACCTCCTTTAAGGTGCTTTCAAGCAACACTTTCCTGATTTGGGGAATACCATTACTAAGAGTTAGAACTGGCCCCGATGAGTTCTAACCATTGATTTTACAGAGAAGGGCACAAAAGGAAAAAAGCAGAGTCAAAGTTTTCAGGTTTAAGTGCCTGGGAGAATGATGTTACAACAGATGGCTTGGGGGCAAAGCTAATGACTTGTGCTGCAACTGTGGATTCCAATTCAATGCAACAAGCGTTAAGTAAACTTGAGAGCATTATTTAGTAGGAGCACAGGAGCTGGAGTTAGGAAAGCCTAAGGTGAATACTAGTTCAGATAAACCTGGGCAAGTCACTTGTACTTTCTTCCATCCTCAGTTCCCTCATCTGTAAAATGGGAATATTAATAGCATGTACCTTAGAGGGTTGCAGTAAGGATCATAGTATAAGAGATGTAAGGCCAACAGGGACCTCAGAGGCCATCTAATCCAGCTGCTTTGCTTTCAAATGAGATAATATAGAGAACATACCTTTCTAACCTTAACGTTTATATATTAATTTTAACTCTTGTTATGTGCCAGGCACTGAGCTAGGTGGTGAAAATACAAAAGAAAAATGAAGCAGTCCCTGTCCTCAAGGAGCTTACAATCTAATAACATTCCTTATCGAAGGAACTTAAAAGTCTCCTCTGGGAGTAAAACCCTAGGATACAAAGCTGCTCAGAGATCCCAAGATGTGACAGCTTCCATGTGGAATCCCACTCCATTCCATCCCATCCATTTCATCCCATCTCATTCCATCCAGTTCCATTCCATTCCATTCTCTTTTATTCTTTTGCTTTTTCATATTTCCCATCCTACCAGACAAAACCATCAGATCTTTAGCTACTGTTTTTGGCTTATCCTGGTTGGCGGAACATGTAGGCAAAATTCTGTCTGGCTAGGAACTGGCCCTCCTACTCACTGGCATAATTAAGAATGCAGGGTTCACTGGAGAAGGGATGCCATCTTCTCCCCATGACTCCCCATACACCAGCAGGGAGCCCCCAGCTCTGCAGAAGGAAGCATGTCTATGTGAGGTTTTCTATAGATTTTATTATTCTTTTAAAGAAGAGATAAAAAACCCAAACAGTATCCAGAGTGCTCCATCTAGAATAAAAAAAAAGTATCATTTAATGATCTCCTTAGCTCAGTATGCTGAGGTCTGCTGGGGAGAGTTGCCAAGGCAACTATGCTATGCCCCAATGTGGTAAAAAGATGCCCAAATAAACTGGGTCATTGAGCCTCTATTTTTCCCCCTTCCCTCACTACAAGTTGGGAGTCACCCTTGCAGGCTAGTGTGGTGGCCTTCCTCCGAACAGCTTCCTATACTCGTGAAAACTCTGACCTCAAGCACACAGCCAGAACACAGGCCACATGCATAGAGAATAAAGAATTTCTTCTCAGCTGGGATGGAAGGCAGATCCAGTAGATTTCTTTTATTTGGCTTTAAACTACTAGAAATGTTTGAACATAAGCCCTTACTGCTCTTCTCTCACTTCTGTCCCATAAACTAAACCATCCTTTGCTAGTAGCTCATGTCCGGGAAGCAGCGTGGGGCTGCAGAAAGAACATTGGCCCTGGCATCACAAGACCTGAAGTCACACCTGGCCTCTGATGCTTTCTCCCAGTGTGATCTCGGACAGGTTGCTACCCTTCACTGAGATTCAGCTTCCTCATTTGTAACTGAGGGTACTGGGCTAGATGGTCGCTGAGGCCTGATGCAGCCTAGATTTATGATACCACTATAGGATGCTCTAAGAGTTGACTTCAGATATTCAAACAAGACTAGAAGGCCCCAAATGAATGGGAAAAAATTTATTAAACCATTACCAAGTGCCAAGTATTGTGCTAATCACTGGGAATGCAAAGATATAAAAGGATATAGTGCCTACCCTCAAGGGACTTGAAACAGAATAGGAGAAGACAAAATGTACAGGGAATTGGTAAATGAGGGAAGGGAGGTTTTTTTTTTTATGCTTTATTTCATCTCATCCCATTCCTTCCCATCCCACCTCATTCCATCCAGTGCCATTTTATTCCATCCATTACCATCCCATCCATTTCATCCCATCTCATTCCATCCAGTTCCATTCCATTCCATTCTATTTTATTCTTTTGCTCTTTTATATTTCCCATCCTACCAGCCAAAACCATTGGACCTTTAGCTACTGGAAAGAGGGAGGGGGAAGGAAGGTATATGGTAGTTTGTAAGACTGGCTAGTAGATATAGTAGGTTGTGGGATAGTTTACATACACTCAACTGGGTGGGGCCTGAGGATTAGAGTTCCAAAAATGAGTAGAGTAACTTCCTCACTAACTGGGTCCTGGATCCAAGATAAGCCAAGTATAGAGGCCCAAGTCTCAGGCCTAGTGTGGCAAACTCTGGTCCAGGTGGGGAGGAGCAAGTTATCCAGTCAGTTAGATAGTGATCATCATAATAAATGATAATAAGATCTGACATTAAATAGCACCTGCTTTGTGCCAGACACTATCCTAAGTGTTTTACAATTATCATCTCATCTAAGGGGAGGAACAGGTCATAGGCTCATAGAATTTAGAACTGGAAGAGGTCTTACCTTAGAGATGATGTCATACAACACCTTCAGATGTACATAGCTGATACGTAATAATTATCAATTGAATTGAACTACCTGAAGCTACAGAAGGGGGATTTGAACCAAGACCTTTAGACTCCAAATCCACTGCTTTTGCCCATCCCCCCTCTCCAGTAACATGGAAATGAGGCAATTCCAGATCTTGAGAGAACTTTAATTTTGAAACTTTTCTCTGACGATGAAAAACACCCTTAAAATCCCTCCCTTGTACCTCATCTTGCCTTCTGCCTTGTATCATTCCTCCTGACCTCTCAGACACTTCTCAGACACAGATAGGAAGAATCTGGAGGTGGTGAGGGTAAGAACAAAAGAAAGGAAGAACACCCTTCATTTCTTCTTTTCTAGCCCTGAATCCCACCTCAAGGCTGAATTAAAGTAATATGTGTGTATATATATACATATATATATATATATATATTTCTTTTACTTTTCCTCACATTCTCCATCAATCCTACTTCCTGACCCATGGATCATTTCAAGGTTCTCAAAGATGATCATGGATATATTAAAAGCTTTTAAAGCTAAGTTTTTCAATCCTATAAAGGCACGTCCTCTACAATGTAGTAATTCACACTTCAAATAACATTCCTCCTAGGGCATTTAAAGTCCTTCACAATCTGGTCTGAGCCCATCTTTCCAGGCTCATTTCATACTTCCTTTCCCATATTCCGTGCTCCAGTCAAACTGGTCTGCATATAGTTCCTCATCCGTGATATGCCTCTTTCCTCCTGTGCTTTGACACAGGTTGACTATCCACCAATGCTTGGAATATACTCCTGTCTCACCTTCATCTCTTAGAATCCTAATGATGGGGTATAGGCTCCTGGAAACCCTCCCCCACCCGCCAATTTCCCCTGAACTCTCCCTGGATGCTCATCTCAGTATAATCCTTTCTACTGGCCTCACATTGTGGTTTTGATCTTGTCCCAATCTCCAATTCTCTGTTACTTCTAACCTAGCCCAGACCTTCATTGTCTGTTACCTCCAGATCACCCTGGCCACTACCCACCCTTAATTCCATTTAGACCCCTTCCATGCAGCCCAGGTCCCTAGTGTTCATCTGGGGCACCCTGCCCTTCTGGGTCCTTCTCTGTTACCTCCCAGTAACCCAAGTTATTGGTCACTCCTTGATCACATCCAAATGTTCCCACAGTCTTCCTTTTTTTTCCTTTTTTCTTTTTGGCTAGGCAATGGGGTTAAGTGACTTGCCCAGGGTCACACAGCTATTAAGTGTTATGGGTCTGAGGCTGGATTTGAACTCAGGTCCTCCTGAAACCAAGGCTGGTGCTCTATCCCCTGTGCCACCTAGCTGCCCCTGCCATAGTCTTTCTGTATATTAGGTCCATCTTATCCCCTACTAAATGGCTCAGACTCCTTAAGGGTCTGGCCCGGTTCTATTGGCATCACAAATGCTCAGATTCCTTAAAAATCTAGCCCGGTTGTCAATAGAAGTATCACAAATGCCAACATTCTTAAAATCAGGCCAATAGCACAGACTCACTAGGAATCTCACCAACCCCAAATATTGTTTTAATAAACCTTGTCTCTGACTGAAAGAAGGCTTGAATAAAATTCTTTTGAGGCAGGACCTGTATCTTTTGCTCTTGAATTTCAGGGTTCCTAGCACCCCTAGACCCCAACACTAAGATTCTTTAAAAGTTATATTAAATGCCCCTTTCTACCTGAGACATTCCCTCCCAGATACTAGTGCTCTCTCTCTATAGTGATTTTTTAATTTACATTGTTTATATTTTCCATTTACTTATCTTTATACATATTATTTTCACCAAATAGAGTGCAAACTCTTTGAAGGCAGGACTGTTCTGTTTTTCTCTTTGTAATCTCAATACTTAATACAGTGCTTGGAACCTAATAGACACTTAATAAGTATTTGTTGACTAAATGGGGATATTAAACAATATTTTGCAATTCAATGTCCTGCTTTCATAGAAACTGAGGAATTGGACAGTACTTTAGAGGTCACGGTGTCCAATTCTTACTTGAAGTATGAATCCTTTCTGTAGCACTTTTAATAACATATATAAGTGAGGAGGGTTTCTATACTCCAACCTCAATTATTATAACATAATCAATGTAAGGAAAGGATGAACTTTTAAAATGTGTAAATAAGATGATTTATATCTAGTACATTCTTTATGAGGTATGAATCTCTCTGATGAGGTTAAGAAAGAAAGCAATGTGATTAGTTGAGTGGTTCAGTCATACCCATAGAACCTATGAATAAAAAATGAGACCTAGTCAACCTTTCAAATAATCTAATGAAGGAGAACTTTAAGAATGGGACTGTTAGGCCCCTGAAATGGAATCCCCTTGGGGGAAGGAGAGAGTTTTTTTTTCCCTTTTTCCCTCCTCTCCCTCCTACCCAACTGTCCCCTAATGATCAGGCATCAGAGATTGAACCGTAGGAAATAATACAGCTATGAAGAAACATACTAGAGACCGCACTGTCACTCCCAAAGATGGCGGTGGACACATAAAGCTAGTTTTTTTTTGTTTTTATAAAGCTAGTTGTTAAAGGAAACAAACATCTAAAAGGAGCATGATCCTTTATACCACAGAAGAATGTCATCTAAGTATTTAAGAAAGGACTTCCAATCACCAGGAACGGTGAGTTATCCCTTTGCCACATCTATATACTATATGTCTTTAGTACTCAGTACTATTCTCCTGATGCAAAATGTGAATTTGGGGATAGTGAAGCCCAGACTTTTGGGGAGGGGCTAGTTAGTGCAACTTCTCTTATTATGTAATCTTAATAAATACCTTTGCTCAAAGGTAATTAAGTCTGTACGATTGATTGTTAATGGGAAGCACACTAATGGGGGCTCAAGGATAATGGTATTAAAAACTCAGCAACTTAGATTTACTCCTTATAGAAAATAGTATTCAACTTCCCTCTAGGAGCCTATACTATAAATGCAAGTGGAAGTTGGGAAAGTAGTTCCAGAGGCAGTGTGACATATGACTTAAAGCTTAAATATTATATCAGCAGATCTTAGGCAGCATGATTAAATGATGGACTGACTTAAAGGAACCCATGCTTACTTGAGAAGATGTCAACGGATTCTTGTTAGGAATTATGGATGGCGTATTCATATGGATGGCACCCAGTAATAGCATCATAGTTTTTATATCATGTTCTGTTTTGTTATTGACAGTGGTAAGACTTGCTGATTCATGAAGAAGCCTACTTCTCCAAATTGACTTTGGGGTTGTTACATGTGTTCAGAGTAGACCTAAAATGTGGAGATAGGTAGCTAGGTGGCAGAGTGGATAGAGTGCCAGGGCTGGAGTCAGAGGACTTATCTTCCTAAGTTCAAATCTGGCCTTAGACACTTACTAACTGTGTGACTCTGGGCAAGTCACTTAACCCTATTTGCCTCAGTTTCTTCATCTATAAAATGAGCTGGAGAAAGAAATGGCAAACCATCCCAGTATCTTTGCCAGGAAAACCCCAAATGGAGTCACAAAAAGTCAGACATGACTGAAATGATTCAACAACAACAACAAGATTTAGAGAGGGAAGGACCTTAGAGACCATTGAGTCCAACCTTTTCATTTTACAGAAGAGGAAACTGAGGCCCAGAAAGATTAAGTGAATAGCTTAAGGGGCTATTATGGGAGCAGGATTTGAACCAAAATTTAAAATTCAGCCCTTGTCTTATTGTCCATGACTGGGAAGCAGGAGTAGAAAGATTAAATTTGAGGGAGAAAAAAAAAAACAACAGTGACCAAACAGAGAAAGTAAGACAGATGACAGAATGGGCCCATTTGGACCCACTAAGGAGCAGGTCTTCTTGCCTTAAAATCCAGCAGAGAATATAGAGAGAAGATTCAAAAAATCCCCAAACTAAAGAGTTAGTACCTCAACAATAGTTGAATCAAGTCAGTAGAGACCTGCATGGGAGAAGTTTCAACTTCCTTCCCCCCCCCTCCCCATAAACTTCCCTCTTGGTCCTTTCAGTCCCAAAGGAGTTCTAAGCATCTCTCCTTATGTACACATATATTCTCCTCTCTCTGCCGATGATGGGTTAGAACTTTTAATTTCAAGTTGGAATCTGATGCCACTTCAGCAGTTCTTTGATTCCTAAAGTGCATTACAGCTACTTTCCTGACATCTCTGGAGATGGGGTGGGGAGGTGGGGGGTGGGAGGGAAAGGAAAAAAACAGGGCTAAGCAAAATTTCCAGTCCTCTTTTCTTTTTTTTCTCTTGCCCCTTGCAATGAAGGCCACATAGACTGCAAATGGTTGGATAGAATTTTGTTCTGTGATAAATCACACATTATCTAGCTGACAATGCAAAATGCTGCCTGTACTGGAAATGTCTTCCTTGTGCGCAGCTTGGGACCCCAAATTGCTCTGAGATCTGGCAGTTCTTGGCTGACAGTGTGGCATGGCTCTGGGAAGTGGGCAGGTGGTGGTGTTGGGGGGTGGGGAGGGAGAGATGACAGGGTGCCACAACACTTTTGGTCTGGGCATGGCAGGATTTCTTTCCAAATTCAATTGGTCATAAAGCTGGAATAGTAAATTGGGTGTGTCAAATGGAAGTTCTGACTCGGAGGGTCAAAATGTGGGTGGTGAACAATAATACATGATATTTATATAGTGCTTTATGTACCCTATTTCACTTGAGCATCACAGCAGGTCTATGAAAAGGCACTGGAGACATTATCAACCCCATTTTACAGATGAGGAAACCATAATTCAGAGAGGGCCATGTAAGCAATTTGCCTGTGATCTCCCACGTACTAAGTATCAGAGGCCGAGTTTGAACCTAGGTCTCTCCGGATTCCAAGTCTAGTATTTCTACTAATGTGAGAGAGTGTTGTCCACTCCACTACTCCCTCTTTAGGGTGAAAATATCTGTATTTGTGTATTACAGTATTTTTCTGATCCTGACTTGATATATTGCTTCCCACTGGTTCAGTAGCTCCAATGACATGGGGTGAAAGGGGAGGAGAGAAAGTCCCCTCCTCCCCACCTCTCTCAAAGGGCCCTTCCTTACATAGTGCTCTTGAGCCTGGACTACCCAATTTTCCAACTCAAATTGCTGAAATTCATCCAGCTGTTTCAAGCCCCCAAGATGTGTGGTGAGCTTGCTTGTTCAGCCAATCTTAGTGGTCCTTTCTTGACCCAATCAATGAAATTCACACCTCCTGAAAGGATCGCAGGGCCTGACACCTTAAAACCTTATCCTGTGTGACCACATTCAGTGAGTACATTCCATAGATAGGGAGGGGCGCTTCTCTTATATGTCACCCCAGCGGTGAGTGTCAGATTCAAATAGAAATGAGGCTGCTAAATCATACCTAAGGATCCTTGTGAGCCAAGTATTGACTTAGTTTTAAAATATGATGTTATCTCTGTTTCATTGTATTTTTATTTTTTGCTAAATACTTCCCAATCACATTCTAATCTGTTCCAGACCTCCTCCAGGAGGGTTGCAGGCCACGTGTAATGGGCAGCATATTTGACATCTCTGATTTACGATGTGATGCCTACACTTAAAGTCCCACGAACCTTTCCAAATCACTGCTTTCTGACAAGTAAGGAGAATAGGATCAGGAAATACAGTGAAGTATGTTCACTATCACAGGGACCCATCACCTCTCGGTCTTCGTCCAGATTTTTCTTTCAATGAAGACAGGATGCAGGGAAAAAAACTTCCAGCTAACAACTATAATTGTTTCTGAGTGCTGTGAGGTCATAAGGTGTCTACCCAACAGTTGTCTCACTGATTTACCCCCCCCCACAGAAGCTGCCTTGTTTTCTGTTCATTGATGTCATTTGAGATTTCTGAAGGCCTGGGACAGAGGGCACAGGGAACAGAGATGTCCTTTTGATGGGGATTGTTGGTATCTTGGCCTTCTCCATTAATCTCTTGGAATTTGAAAGGTTTCCTAGTGATGCTTAAGAACCTGGAAGCCGCAGTACTGGAGACAGAGAAAAATTTAGCCCTTGTCTTATTGTCCGTAACTGGGGAAAAGGAGAAGGATTTAAGTTCAAGGGAGGAAAACCTCTGAAAGGGACCAAACTGAGAAAGTAAAGCAGATGACAGGATGGGTACATTTGGAGGCTAACAGTCAGAATTTAGTGTAGTAATAACTCTATGTATGGAGAGTTGAGGCAAACCAATGGTTGTTAGGTAACAGATGCAATGAAAGTATGTTTATTCATCTCTCTCTGTTTCTCTTGCTGTCTGTCTGTCTCTCTGTCTCTCTGTCTCTGTCTCACTCTCTGTCTCCCTATCTCTTTGTCTCCCTTTGTTTCTCTGTATCTCTTTGTCTCTGTCTATCTCTCTGGCTCTGTCTCTTTCTCTGAATCGTTATCTCTCCATCTGTCTATCATGTTCATTCCTTCCTCCATCCCTTCACTCATTCTGTCCCCCTCACCTGGAGCACTCTCTTCTTTCACAAAAGTCTTACCACTTCTTCAAGGCCCAATGCAAGTTACAACTCCTTGGCTAACTTCCCTCAGCTACCTCAGTCTCCTCCTTCTCCTTTGACATCCTATTGCATTTTTAATATGAACCACATATTTTTTCCTTTTAATTATATGACAGTATGATGACCTTGTTCTCTATCCATACTATGCACATTAGATTAGTAGTAGCATCACATGATGGCAAGATGGTTATTATACCAGAGATCATAGATCTTCAGTTAGAAGGGACTTGAGAGGCTATTGAGACCAAATCTCTCATTTTACCAATGAGGAAACTGAGTCACAGAGAGCTTCAGTGACCTTACTCAGGATTATTCTACAGTTTGTAAGTATCTGAGGTGGGATCTGAACCAAGGTCTTTCTGACTCCATGTCCAGGACCCTTCTGTGATGCCATGACGCCTGCATGAGTGTGGAAGTCAAGAGGCTTGAGTTCCAACGTTGTCTCTCTCACTAACTAGTTGTGTGACCTGGAGCCAACTGCTTCACCTTTCTCAATCTCAGTTTCCTGATCTGGAAAAATTAGGAGTTGGATGAGAGGGGTCTCTGAGGTCCTTTTTAGCTCTAAGATTTTATAAGCCTCCTTCTTTCATGTCTTCCATGGTTCTAGTCATAAAGTGGACATCATAAATAACTCCTTGATTGATTGAGTTCCATTTTCATGTCTTGGTTTCATCTCACACATAGCACCAGTGATATGTGAGCAGGGAGCCTTCTAAGAGATAGAGGCCCTCAGGATGCCAGCGCGTGTATGCTAATACTTATTCCAATATCTCGTATATCTCCCTCTGTTATGACTATTTTGATATATTTACACTGTTGGCTGTTGATGCTGCCATCTCACATATCCTTGTATTTTGATTTGAAATTGAGAATGGTACTGATTTATGGCCAGTTGCATTATGGTCCTGAGGTTCTTTGATTTCCTCCTTGGATGGTGAGCTATACGAGTCCATGTCTCCACAAAAGCTCTGTTCCAATGACCAGGTGCCAGTCACACCAATCACAGGGTTTGGTACTAGCTTAAGGGAGGGGTGCAGGAAATTGCTGAGAAACTGACACTCAGTGGCTTCTTCAGGGTGCCCCCTTGCTAGCCATAAGCTATCATTTCTTCAATGCTTGCATGTAGGCAAGTTTTGTCTAAGAACAATGCAGATGGAAATCCTCTAATCCTGGCTGGAAAGACCATACGTCACACCAGTTTCAACTAGATTAAAGTTTTAGGAAGAGCCCAAAGAAAGAAACTGGGGCACGAAGGAAGGAAACAAGCATTCATTAGGCACCTACTGTGTGCTAGTTCCTGTGTACTTTATAAATATGATCTCATTTGATCCTTACAGTAATCCTGTGAGATAAATGTTGTTCTTATCCCCATATTATGCTTGGTAAATTTGCATTTACAGAATTTTTTAGTCCTTAGCAAGGACAGGACACAGGTATCACATTCCCTGCTTGCTGAGGTCCAGTCTCTGCTCTCTCTACTTATCTCCTTGCTCATCGCTTTGGTTTGGTCTGTCACTTTCCTAGCTAGAGACAGGTAGCGGATAGAGAACTAGGCCTGCAGGCAGGAAGACCTGAGTTCAAATCTGGCCTCAGGTACTTACCAGATGTGTGATCTTAGGCAAGTCACTTAACCTCTATTTGTTTCAGTTTCTTCAACTGTAAAATGGGGATAATATTAGATAATATTAGCACTTACCTCACAGAGTTATCATGAGGATTAAATGAGATAATTATATATATATAATATGCATATACATGTATACATAACTATATAGTAGATATGAGGAATAGTATATAATATACATGGACACACACGTAATTTTATATAGTATATATTTTATATACATATACAATAACAAACAAAAATTTGTGTAGTACTTTACAGTTTGCAAAGTATTATACATACATACACACATAGATATATATCTAAATTATCTCCATGGTATATATGTACACTACATATATATATATATACAGATAAAACATACATTTTTACAAATATAGTAGGATTATAGTTATATATGTATATATGTATGTGTATGTATATGTGTATATGTGTGTGTATGTATATATATGTACATATACATGCATACATACATATATATATATAGTAACAACAACAGAAACATTTATATAGCACTTTAAGGTTTGCAAAGTACTATGCATATGTATAGATGTGTATATAATAATAATAGCTAACATTTATACAGCACTTTCTATGTGCCAGGCACTGTGTTAAGTGCTTTTTTTACAATTATTATCTCATTTGATTTTTATGACAACCCTGGGAGGTGGGTGCTACCATGATCCCCATTTTACAGATGAAGAAACTGAGACAAATAGGGGTTAAGTGACTTGTCCAGGATCACAGAGCTAGTTAAGTGTCTGAGATCAGATTTGAACTCAGGTCTTCCTGACTGCAGAACTAGTGCTCTCTCCACTGTGCCACTGAGCTATCCTTATACATGAAGGATATGTATATGTAATCCACATGTAAATACAAATAATATATGTATATATACATGTACATATGTGCATAGTCATTTGCAAACCTTAAAATGCTACATAAATATATGTTGTTGTTATAATTATTATTCAAGTGCCACTGGCACCACATGGCATCCTATTCTGGACAATAGGGAGACACAACATGAATGAGAGGGCAGCTGTTGTCCTCGCTGAACCTACAGAAAAAGAACACCAAACTGTCAGAGACCACAGAAATAATTTAGTCTGACTCTGTCATTTTATAGATGAAGAAACTGAGTCCCAGAGAGGGAAAATGATTTGTTTAAGGTTGGAATCATGGGCAGAAATGTCAGCATCAGTCAGGAGAGAAGAGAGAACCTTTAATGAGGGCAATTCTTTCGAATGCAGTCTTTCCCCATAGCAAACAAATAAATAAACACATGTCCAGATCCTGATCTGCCCTGTATCCCTATATATTTTATAGTGCAGAACAAAAACGTTTTCTCCTTCCCAAGTTCATTCGCTCCCAGCTATTAGACCCACTAAGCTTTAAAAACATTGTGCCCAGCTAACCAATTCCAGACAGCTCATTTGACTTAAGTTAAAACATGACTTATAAATCAATTGTATTGTCCCTTGTGAAAGCTCTTTATGAGAACGTCGTGTTCTTTGCAGCTGAAGATTCAGGGTCAGAACAACCTGCTCTTTCCTTGCTTGTCATGCCCAGAGGTTTTGTTTTCTCCTATCAGCCTCTTCTTCAGTGACTCTGAGGGATTCAGCTCCTCAGAGCCAGAGCCTGGGAGTACACACCTCTCCAACCTAGAATCCCACCAGCTTGAGTTGTTGAACATATGCCACCTACAATTTGGTGTTGCCTTCTTTAGGGAATAGTCAAACTAAGGACATAAAAAGGCAAAGGAGAAAGAGTGCTGGATTTTGGAGTCTGAAGATTGGCTTCTAATCCTGGCTGTGCTTTTCATTTCATGTTTGATCTTGGATGGGTTATTCAGTGTTTTTAAGCCTGGCTTGGAGTCTAAACTAAAGGATCACAAACATCCCTTAAATCTGTGATTCTGATTGAGAAGATTGAGAAGGCTGATTATTCAGAGAGTGAATGAATGAATGGAAAAATATTTAGTTGGGGCTTACTGTGTACAAAAAATATACTAAGATAGAAATATACAGATAGAAAAAAATAAATATATGTTAACATATGATTAAATGATATACACACATAATAAATATACAGATAGGAAAAACAAGATAGTCTTTGCTGTCAAGAAGATCAGTAGTAAGTATTCTTTGGCTACGTGATGTGAAAGGTGGAGGCAATGTAAGCAGCAGAAAGAGCACTTGACTGGGAGTGGGAAGATCTGGGTTCAGATTCAGGCTCTGCCAATTCTTAGCCGTGAGGTCTTAGGCAGCCACCTGGGGAAATTATTCAACCTCTTTAGCCTTAAAAGTTCTCATCTTTAAAATGAGGGGGTTGAACTGCTTGACCTCTGAGGTCTATTCTAACACTAAATCAATGACACTATTAGCCTGTGATACAGAAAATCTCTAAATGGAGTCTGGCTCTGCCTCCATAGGCAATTAAGTTCTGAAGTTGGATTTTCACCTCTAGGTGTTGCTATGAATAGTTCCCTAATTCTACTGAGATTCATGGGTTCACGTTGAGGCAAAATCAACTGGTCTTTAAACAGGTTGCACTCATCAAAAATAACTTTTAGGATCACTTCATGGGCTTTTCAACTGGGTCTGGTTCTAGGTTTCAGAACATCTTGCTTTCTCAGTCAACGAGGGGAAAGGATGCAAAGGTGGAGGTCAATGACAATGACCCCAAAGGAATTCTTCTGAGGACTACGGGTTCAAATCCTGCCTCTGACACGTATTACCTATTTGACCTTGAGCCAAGTCACATTACCTCTTTGAGACTCAGTTCCTCATCTGTGAAATGATGAGAGTTGGTTGGGATGACCTATGCGGTTCCTTCCAGGCCTTGTCCTATGACCCTATGATCCAATGACCAAGTAGAATGGAAGTTTCTTTGAAGGAAGGGCTGTTTCCTTTGTATCTCCAGCTCATAGCACTTCACAGGAATTTAGCAAATGCTTGTTGAGTTCAATTGAATTGCCTTTGAATCTTCAATGACTTTGCACATAGTAGGTACATGATGTGGACTCCATTCAAGTCAGAAAGTGAATCAAGCAATCAGTGTGATCAACTTAAAATCTCCTTCAAAGGAAGACTAAATCACCAAGATGACTCTTTGGTAAAACAATAATTCTTTATTAACTTTATGTGTCAGCCAGTTTTGGGATTGATGGGTTCATTCCAGTTGATTTTAAATGAACAAGATTCATGCAGGACTGACTGATCTCAGATATTCAGTCAAAGATTTAACAATATTCAGTTTTTCAGGTCTATCTGATAACCTATGTTCCTGTGAAAAACAGCCCCAAAGTGCCTCTTCAACTTTCTTTGTAACTAAGGCATCTAATTGGGCCCTGGGTAGTGTGTATTTCTCATTACCCATTCCTATTACCATCATTTTTAGCAGCTTTGACATTTGTAGTGTTCTCAACACTTCAACTGTTAACAACTCAGTTAGCAACAGAGCAGAAAAGTATGTCTGTATAATCTAGTCTTTTGGCAAAGGGCATCATTGTGAGTGAGCCATGTGGTTCCTTCAAGAATAAACAAGTATATATGTATAAAAAATGGAGGATCTTGGGCCAACTTTGAAAAAAAAACACTGCCTGAGATCACAGTTAGCTTTATGGGTTAGAAATTATTCTTAAGTGAGAATATTGGTTCTGTTCAAGTAAGAAGGGGTATCTTCAACACCAATCCCATTAAGGTGGAATGTATACTTCTTGTGTGTAGAGATCGTTTCATATATTGAATTTGTATGCTTGGCATAGAGTAGGCACTCAACAAATGTTTATTGATTTGATTGATAAAAGCAATGCTCTGCATTCATAGTCCCCTGCCTCTGCAAAGAAGAGACAAAATGCATTTTCTCATTTCAAACTTTGCCATCACAATTGCATGGCATTCTTTTAAAAAAATTTAATGTTACTTGTTTGTTGAGTGGTTCGCTAGTGGATTTATTCAGTTATTCCTTCATCTATTTATTTATTCATCTCTCTCTCTCTCTCTCCCTATCTATCATCTATCTACTTACCTACAGATCTATCTACTTACATATCTACCCATCATCCATTTATCATCTAATATATCTTCCTACCTATAAATCTATCTTTCAGTCTACCTACATATCTATCCTATCTATCTTCCTGCCTATAAATCTATTTATCCATTCATTATTTCTTTCTGTCTCTGTCTGTCTCTCTCCAGCTCTGTAGTTATTGTGCATATTTATTATCTGGTTTTACTTGCTTCACTCAGTATTGGTCCATACAAGTCCTCCTCTTCATTCTCCACCTCCATTATTCCTGATGGCATGGTAATATACTCACATCCCACAATATGCTTAGCCATTCTTTAATCGACACTAGCCTCTCTCCATTTATCACTAAAGAAACGGACTCAGAGGCAAAGTGACTCACCCAAGGTCACCCACTTACAAGGTCATAAGTAGTGGAGCCAAAATATAAGCCCAGGTTCTTGTACCCCAAACAAGATCTCTTTGACAGCTCCTGCTTTTTAGCACAATGTTAATTTCTCCAGGCTACTTCAAAAGATGAAGACCACTGCATGAAGGTCTAAAGCTCTCAAGTTCTTTTATAGCTCATAAAATCAATAGTAAATTTGGTAGTAAAGAAATGGTAATGCTGACAGGAGCTGTAGCTTAGGGGCAAAAAACCAAAAAACCAAAACAAAACAAAAACCCAAAAAACCAAAAAAAAAAAAAAAACAGGCTGTGAAACAAGCTCAGACACTTTGCATGTGCTGAACTAACTTGAGGCATCTTTTGTCACTAGGGGAAAAGTGAGGCACACAAATGCCTTTTTTTTAGCTCTGCATTGGGACCCATTAGCTGGAATCATATCCCAAAAGCCAGGCTTGCTGCATTGTAAATTCAGTAAATGAACTTTTTTAAATGAGGGTCTAAATTGCACAGTACAAATCTCCCTACAGAAAGGTGTTCTGTGAGCATAGCAATTGGTGATCTCCTCATAGTACAGTAACTAATGACCACAGGAGCAGTCCCTGAATACACAATCATCTCTGTTCTCCCAGGGCTGCAGTGTGTCATTCTGGGAGGATTTCTTAGGCTTTTCTAAGCGTGGGCACTTAATTCAAGATTCATTCCTCTAAGCACTTCTGAATAACTACTGCATCCTTAGGACTGCTGGATCTGTCCATCCAACCTTCTGTAGAACTTTCTTTTAGGTATGATCTCCATTCCAATTAGAATATAAGCTCCTTGAGAACATAAGCTAATCCATTTTTTTTCCTATTTGTAGCTCAGGGTTTGACACATAATAAGTACTAAATAAATACTGTTTCATTCATTCATTCATTGATTCATTCAACTATACATAGTGTCCCAAAAGTCTTAATCCAGTTTTAAGCTATTAAAGCTGCTCCAAGACTTCTGGGAAACATTGTGTGTCTGCATTACATACATATTATATATACACATATTATATATATGTATATAATATAATATATGTTATATATACACATGTGTATATATAACCTATATCTATCTATATATACACACACAAAATGGAATTCAGTTCAATTCAAATATTCAAGGCACTATTCTAGACTCTTGAGGTACAAAGGCAAAAATGACAGTCTCTGCCCTCAGGGAGCTTATATTCTACCAGGATTAAATGACACCTAGTATGGTGTTGGAAACTTGGTTTCCCATACTGCCTTAGATTCTCACTGTCTGTGTGACCCTGGATAATTCACTTAATCCATCTGTGCCTATTTCTCCACATGTAAAATGTGGGTACTAGACTTGGTGGTCTCAAAGGTCCTTTCTAGTCCCAAATCTATAGCTCAATATATAAGAATATAAAATAAATTGAGAGGGAGAGAGCACCGTAAACAGGAGGGATAAGGAAGAGGAGACATCCGAGTTGAGCTTTGAAGAAAGTCAAGGGTACAAAAAAGGTAGAATCGAGGAGTTCAAGGCTATGTCAAGGCATGGAGATGGCCTTCAGAATGGCCAGTTTGGAGAAGACCTTGGCCAAAAGCTCTATGAGCCGAAGGGCTATTTTTGTCTTGGTCTGCACAGTGCCTCGCAGTAATTCGTACGTAATCGTTACTTAATAAATGTTTGTTGAACTTGTCATAATAATTACTAATGTCTATATAGATTTTTAAGACTCACAAAGACCTGGATACATATTATTTTATCTGAGCCTCATGACAACCTTATGAGTTTTTACAGATAAGGAAACCAAGGCTGAGACAGGTGAAATGGTCCTATGCCCAATACAAATTATTCTGGCCTTCCTTTTATACCATGTTGCCCTCTTAGAATCCCCCACGTTCTTGAAGGTTCAACTCAGACATGTTCAATTCAGGTCTTCCTGACTCCAAGTCCAGCACTTTTCTCCCCTAGGCCATCTGGATGCCTCAGAGAATTACTAGAGGAGAAAGAATCACTGGGTCAATCTTTAGTAAGCACCTTAGTATGTTCCAAGCATCATACTAAGCACTGGGGATACAAATGCAATTTTTCAAAAAAAGACAGTCTTTGCTCTCAAGGAGCTTGAAATCTAATGTGGGCAGGCTGTTGTTGTTTGTTCTTTTCTCAAAGAGGACTATGACATCTGGGAGGTGATGCCATAACATGCAAGTGAATTGGATTTAAGTGAAGAAGGGCTGTGCAAGGTCACCAGTCTCACTCTCTTCTCTGGAGCCATCTGGGTTCACCTTAGAGTCAGTGTTCCATCCTCTGTGGCCATGCTGTCTCTGGTGTTGATGAGGTGAGAAAGATGGGGGGCTGCAAGGATGGTGGTACCCTCAGTGGAAATAGGGAAGCCTAGAAGAGAGGTGAGTCTAGGGCAGGAAGATAACAACCTCTATGTTAGATATGATGAGTTTTAAATATCTATGGATATCCAGGGGAAGACAGAGAACAAGCAGGCAGTTAGTGATATGGGCATTGGGCTCAAGAGAGAGGAAGGCTGATATGATAACTCTGGAAATCATCTAGAGATGATAACTGAATTAATGGTAACCTGTGAGATCATGAAGAGATAGGGTTTTGAGAGATGAAGCTATCCAGAACAAAGCCATGGGGAATACTTACAATTAGGGGTGGAGCATCTATAATGACCCAGCAAAGAAAACTGAGAAAGAATAATGAAACAAGCAGAACCAAAAGAGATGAATGTTACAGAAACTTGGGGCATGGTGAGTATATCCACGAGGAGGTGGTCGTCAACAGCATCAAATATGATGGAGAGGTTAAAAAGGGACGAACCATGGGAAAAGACCATTGGATTTAGGAATTAAGAGATTCTTGGTAATGGCAGAGAGAATTCAAAATGTTGAGAGTTGAGGACAGAAGATGGCATGTAAGGAGTGGAAATGGAGATAATGGGGCTAAATAGTTTTTTCTGGGAGTCCAATTGTGGAAGAATGGAGAGATATAGGGCAACTGATTAAGGGATGCTAGAGTTAAGTGAGGGTTTTTGGAGCATGCAGGAGAACTGAGTATGCTTATAGGCAGCAAAGAAGGAGCTAGTATATAGGGAAACACTGAACAATATGGAGGGTGGGTGGGATTTAAAAGGACAAGCTCCTAGAAGAGATGGAATCAAGAGCATAGTAAAGGAAGTGGTCTCAGCAAGGATACAACCCACCTTTTCATCAGAGACAGGAGCAAAGAAAGTTAGAATGAGGAATAATGCTGAGGGGTTTTGAGATGTTGAACACAGCAGAAGAAATACTTTCTACTTTCTTATTAAGTAGGAGGAAAGGTACCTTGTTGAGTGCAAACAGAGGCTAATGTAGGAGGCTGGGGGGAAAATGGGAAGGTCTGGAACTACTGTTGTTCGGAATGGGCTAGAAAGCCCATTAAGAATGAGTAAAAGGTTTGCTGGGCAGTGGTAACAGTCAAATTGACAGCAGGTAACAAATTTTTGGTGGATCTAGTTGGCATGGTTGTGTGATTTCCTCAAGTAGCACCCAACAGCCTGAGTGTTAGGGCAGAAAAGGCAATGATGGTTGCTGGGAGGTGGTAACCCAGGGTTGAAGTATGGCCAGTCACATGTGATAATGGATATAGGACAAATGATAGTGTATAGTTAGTTACAGAGTCAAGATCGAGAATGGAAAAGAAAGTGAGTCCAGAACAAGAATGAGAACTGGGCAAAAAGAGAGAGAAGCAAGAATTTGAGGTGAAAAGGGAAAATGGGAGAGAGGGGACATAACAGATTGGGAGGTTGTGATCAGAGGGAGAAATTTCCAAGTTTTGAATCATGGAGACTGAATGCTTGTGCGTGAGGGGAGTGAAGGTTCAGACCATGGCATCTGAGGAGGTTAATGACTTGGGAGGCCAAGGTCAGCAAACTTCTTTAGCCCAGAGGGCTCTACTATGGTTAGGACATGACTGAAGGCATAGCTAAGGGAGTGGGTGGAGAAGTGAGAGGGAAGGGAATAAAAGAAAGGAAGTGGGAGAATAGAGAAGGAAGGGGGAGGGAAGGAAGGAAAGCAAAGGAACCTTGCATTAGGGAGTGATGGCATGTCACCGTCAACAGCTTCTCAGAAGCCCCATTAACACTTTCTGTTAACTAGGCTGGTAGCAATAGGGTTTACTGCTTCAATGACTCCTTATAAGCTGGGCATATTCACATACTAATCATGGTACATAGTAACCATGTGGATGAATTCCATTTGAGTCACACTTCGCGCTTTCTTGCTAACATCTAGGGGCACTAAGGGCTATTTCAGCAGGTAATTTTCTGTTCTAATCTACTTATTTCCCTGGGGGCAGAAATTGAATATTTCTCTAAAAATAACAGTAATAGCCTCTCCTTTTAAACCTTCCTGGACCAACATGTTTATAAGCAAAGGCTGAAAAATCCACTCAATTGAACTCCAATGAAAATTTGCTTATTTGTTTCTCTTCTATCTTAGAGCTACTTGAGAGATGGATTCCAACAGCCCTCCCCCCCCAAAAAAAATTAGCCAAGGCTGTCAGTCTCCTTCGAAAGCCTTAGCAACAATATATTGAGAGCCTCTGCCTTCAGAAAACAATAGGAGTCAATGATAAAAGCCAAATAACCCTGTGGGCCTTGGAGGCCACATGGGAGCTGTGGGTGTGCTGGGGATTGGGGGTACATCAGGCGAGGTGGAAAGCAGCAAAATGGAAGTTGGAGCCAAGTATCTCTTTCATTCATGTCAAATGCTTCCACAAAGGCAGTGGAAGGGCACTGCTGACATGCATGCCCATTTAGCTATTATTCTAAAAACAAAACAATGGTTCTGCTTTAGAATGAACTTTCTCCACACTTATCCAACAAGGTGGAGTTGTTCTCTCTTGAGGTCAAATCAAATCAAATCAATTAAATCAGAAAACAAGTTTTGAGTGCCCTCTGTGTGCCAGGCTGGCGTGCACCCGTAGCTTTGTGCTGAGGATTCCTTTGTCCATTTCTCCTCAAGTCTCCATTTACTCTAACACATGGTAACTTCCACACCAATAAAAGGATGGACCCTTTGTTGATACTTTCGCAGAATCATTGGTTTGATGGTTTTTTTGGGGCCATGCCAAAGTTGATTCATGCAAAAAATACAGAAATAGACTGACCAATAGAAGAAAAAGAAGAGAAATGAGAGATTATAGAAGAGGAAGAATGAAAGAAAAAAATTACATTTTCTTGTTCCTGTATTAACGTATATTTAATAATCTCACATTGAAGATCCAATGTGAGGTAGGACCATTGTTTGGGGTAGATAGAACAATGATAATTGATGACAGAGAGAAGGCTGAGCTGTTCAGTACTATTTTTGTTTCTAGTTTCTCTGCCAAGGAGAATGACCTCCATACTAGACATCACAAAAATAGCCAATGGGGAGCTGATATTTGAGATGACTCACAAAAAAAAAGAATATTATATATCTGATCTTGATGGATTGATGTCACCTACCCCAAAGGAGTACTCTAGCAGTATCTCAGGGTACTGAAAGGACCAGATTATGTGATTACTAAGACATTGTCAGTGTTATTTGAAAGCACATGAACAAGAGAATGCCAGAAGGAAGGGCTATCAAAAGACTGGAGAAAGACAAATATTGTTCCACTTTTCCAAAAGGGTTAAGAAAACAGTCGGTTAACTACAGGCCAATGGACTTGATTTCGATTCTTAGAAAAATTTTTGAAAAGGTTATTAAGGAGATGGTTGGTGACCATCTGGAAAAGGAATGGGTGATTGCAGAGAACCACCCTAACTTGGGTAAGGATGGGTCATGACAGACTAATTTAATTTCCCCTTTTTGACAGTTATTAAACTAGAAGATTAAGGGAATTCTGTCTGTGCTTTGGCAAAGCATTTGATAAAGTGTTTCATGCTATTCTCATACTATTCTTGTAGAAGTTATAGTTGTTAGAATCATAGGATATGAGGGATGGAAAGGAACATTGAGGTCATTGTGAGCTCTTTGAGGACAGGAACTGCCAGTTTTTTCCCCTTTCTGTGTACTAAGCACAATGCCTGCACACAGTAGGTGCTTAATAAATGTTTGTTGCTTTGACCTGACCTAACGTTAGTCCCTCATTCAATAGAAAAGGAAATGGAGAAAATAGAGAGATGTCAGCTAGAGATAATACGGTTAGATGGATTTG
Organism: Vombatus ursinus; assembly: GCF_900497805.2. Lineage (NCBI taxonomy): Eukaryota > Metazoa > Chordata > Mammalia > Diprotodontia > Vombatidae > Vombatus > Vombatus ursinus. The sequence continues at coordinate 1,481,572 of NW_020949772.1, forward strand.
GAATTGGTTGAATGGGTCCCCTCAAAGATTAGTCATTAATGGTTCAATGTCAATGGGTTGGAGGCATCCAAGGGAGGACCTGAAGGATTTCTGTGTGACCCTGACCTTTTTTGTTTGTGTTTGTGTTTATGACATTTGTGTTAATGATTTACACTAGGGCATCAGTTTTGGAGATGATAACAAGCAAGAGACAGAGACACAAAGAAAAAGACAGAGTCAAGATTCAAAAAAAGTCAAGATTCGACAGGCTAGAGCAGGAGTGGGGAGCCTGTGGCCTCGAGGCCACATGTGGTCCTCTAGGGCCTCAGTTGTGGCCCTTTGACTGAATCCAAATTTCACAGAACAAATCACCCTAATAAAAGGATTCATTTTGTAAAACTTGGACTCAGTCAAAAAGCCTAGGAGGCCACAGGTTCCCCACCCCTGGGCTAGAGCTTTGGGCTGAATCTAGTGGGATAAAATTCAATAGGGACAAGTGTAAAACTTTAATCTTGGGTTTAAAGTTAATTTCATAAGTACAAGATGGGGAAGGTAGGGTGAGAGAGCACTTTGTCTGAAGAAGACCTAGGGTTTTCATGAACTACATTCTTAATATGAGTCAGAAGGAGGATACCGCAGCAAAACAAACAAACAAACAAACAAACAAAAGCTAATGCCTCTTCATTCAGAGGGCTGTAGCTTCCAGGAAGAGGGAGGTGACAGTTGGTTTGTAGACTGCCCTCACTGGGTTACATCTGGAGATTAGGTTTAAACCTGGGAGTCACAATTGAAGAAGAACTTTGATAAGCAAGACTGCGTCTAGAAGAGGGTAACCAGGAGAGCTAAGGGCCTAGGATTCATGACATAATATGGTGGGTTGAGGGAATTGGGGATGGTTTAGGTTGGGGAAAGGAAGATCCTGGAACATGGGGTGGGAGAGATGTGTTCAAGTACATGGAGGATTGTCATATGGAGGAAGAATGTGATTTCTGTTTGGCCCGTCAGGGCAGATCTAGGTGATCTGGCAGGGAGCTGCAAAGAGGCAAAATTAGGTTTAATGGCATAAGAACTTTCCTAACAAATTGTTACTGTTGTTGTTGTTCAGTCATGTCTGACTCTTCATGACCCCATTTGGGGTTTTCTTGGTGAAGATACTGGAGTGGTTTGCCATTTCCTTCTCCAGCTCATTTTACAGGTGAGGAAACTGAGGCAAATGGGGTAAAGCGACTTGCCCAGGGTCATACAGATAGTACGTGTCTGAGACCAGATTAGAACTCAGAGAGATGAGGCTTCCTGACTCCAGGTCTGGCACTCTATCTACTGTGCCATATGGCTGCCTCAATTAGATCTGCCCCAAAGTAGAATGCCCTTCTTGGATGTTTGTTGGCTTCCGCTATATTACAGGTTTTTGTGGGTGTGTTATAATGGGAATTCCTTTTGGGTATGGGTTAAATTTCATAGTTACCGAGGTCCCCTCACATGCTAAAATGCTAAGACTTTGTGGGATTCTCTGATTTACTATTTGCTTATCACTGTTGGGCTTTAATTTGAAAGAATTGACAATTCCAAAGAAAAAGAATGAAAGATATTATCAAGTCTGATTGGAAGAAGAGATGGGCTGATCACATCATGAGGATGAGAGATGACCAGTGGGTATCTAGAGTGTTACATGGCATTTTAGAGAAGTTGGGAGAAATAAAAGAAGGTCTCCAGCATAATGGGAGGACTCCTCAGATCGGATTTATAGGAGGACATGGACAAAAATTACACAGCATGGACATGATCTTTATTATAGGAGGGGACTTCCAAATGAGAGCATAGGTCTTTTGGAATACTTTAGGATTATGTGTTATTAGAACCAAAGAAAGGTGGCTAGGTGGCACAGTGGACAGAACGCTGGGCCTGAAGTCAGGAAGACCTGAATTCAAATCCAGCCTCAGACACTTGCTAGCTGTGTGAACCTGGCCTAGTCACTTAACTCTGTTTGCCTCAGTTTTCTCATCTGTAAAATAAGCTGGAGAAGGAAATGGCAAACCACTCCTCTATCTTTGCCAAGAAAACCCTAAATGGGGTCACAAAGTGTCAGACATGACTGAAATGACTGAACAACAACAACAGAATCAAAGAAAGTAGAAGCCACAGTTCTTAAAATCATAGGATATGAGGGGTAGAAGGGACCACTGAAGTTTCTGTGAGCTCCTTGAAGGTAAGAACTGTTTTGGGGTTTCTTCCTTCCTTCCTTCCTTCCTTCCTTCCTTCCTTCCTTCCTTCCTTCCTTCCTTCCTTCCTTCCTTCCTTCCTTCCTTCCTTCCTTCCTTCCTTCTTTCCTTTCTCTTTCTTTCTTTTCTTTCTTTCTTTCTTTCTTCCTTCCTTCCTTCCTTTCTTCCTTCCTTCCTTCTTTCCTTTCTCTTTTTCTTTCTTTCTTTCTTTCTTTCTTTCTTTCTTTCTTTCTTTCTTT
>NW_020949772.1:1484018-1506278 GCF_900497805.2 Vombatus ursinus
TTTCTTTCTTTCTTTCTTTCTTTCTTTCTTTCTTTCTTTCTTTCTTTTTCTTTCTTCTTTTCTTTGTGTACTTAGCACAGTGCCTGGCACAAAGTAGGTACTTAATGAATACTTGCTGAGTTGACAGACTAACTGAAGTGCCTCAGAAAAGGAAATGGAGCGGTGAGAGGGGAAGCCTCTCATTGGACCAAACCACACAAGTTCTCTAGCACTTTGCCCATGAGGAGCTTAGAATCTCTTGTGATCCACACTCATCACAGTGTCTGGCACAGAGTAGGTACTTTAGAAGTGTTTGATTACTGATTGATTGATAGCTCCAAATCAACCAGTTTAAAATGAAAAATATTTATCATAGAACTGGTTTCTTTCAAGTCTTAGATAAAATCTCATCTTCTGCAAGAAGCCTCTACCCATTCCCCTCAATGTCAATGTCTTCCCTCTGTTGATTATTTCCAATTTATCCCATATAAAACTTATTTGTATATAGTTTGCATGTTGTTTCCCTTCTCTCCCCTTAGTAGTTGCATTCCTTGAGAGCAAGGATTATGTTTTTCCCTTGTTTTTATAACCCCAGTGCTTAGCACAATGCCAGGCACATTGGGAATTTTTGTTGACTTGACTTGACTTATGAGTTCTATATAAAACAATCAATTTAACAAAAAAAATATATAGGAGGGGGCACAAGAGCTAATTTTTTTTTAAAATCACTGAATCAAATGATGGCATTTGGAATTATGTGAAAGAAAGGTTCCCAATAAAAAGGGCACTCAAAAGCAAAGTATACTCCAGCTCCCTCTCCTAGTAAGCCTAGCTTGCAAATGAAGGGCACTTACTTTGATGACATCTTCATCAGAGGATTTACATTCCACTGACTCTGAGATATCAGTCACGGCACCGTTCTCTTCTATGGAGATCACGCGGATGGGCACTGCTACTGTCTTCCCGGTGAGGATGGCCGTATTCAGAATTTCTGTATCCTGCCAACAGAGGCAAATACAATTAGGTGAAGCTACATCTCAAAGGATGTCTGAGGGAATTCGGATTCCAGGGGACAGGTTCCAACTAAATTCTCACAAGTTGGGAGCAACATTTCACAGACAGCTAGCCGGCTGTCAGCGATTTCTTATTCCCTCGTTCAGATCTCGTTCGGTACAGAAGACACATCCGTGATGTACCTTCCCTGGAATGTAGCTTCCTGAGAAGTTTAATAAGAATCCCACTTTAGGTTTCTAACTGGCTTTGTTTTCTATCCATTTCACAGACAACAGGAGGAGTACAATAAGCCAAATGATTTGACCTTGGAGGACACAGGCAGGAATTGGAACCAACAATCAAACTGTATTACTTACAAGATTCAGAGACACAGAGCTAGAGTTAGAAGGGACCTCTGAGATCACTTACTTCAACTACTTCTTAAAGATGAGGAAACTGAGACCCAGGGAAATGAAATGATTTGTTCAACGGGCATACTAGCTTAAATTGCTGGGGGTTTGGCATGGTAGTGGTATTGAACTCCTCTGACCCCAGAGACAAGTTTCTCACCACAGCACAACACTACCTCCTCCAAGGTGTTTTTTGTTAAAAAAACAAAACCAAACCAAAATATAACCCCCCTGGACATCTCATATAGTAATCCATTTTCACCAGAAGTGCACTGGGAGTTTGAGCTTACCCTGTGTTCATTTCAATCAATTTTTTAAAAGCGCTAAAATTGTATGATATCTTTTAGTATCTAACATTGAGGTAATTGCATGGTATAGTGGATGAAATGCTGGGCTTGGAGACAGGGAGATCTGAGTTCAAATCGGGCGCTTACTAGCTGGGCAACCCAAGTCACTTCACCTCTGTTTCCCTCAGTTTCCTTAGCTGCAAAATGGGGATAATAATAGCACCTACCTCGCAGGGTTATTGTGAGGATTAAATGAGATAATTATAAAGTGTTTAGCACAGTGCCTGGCACATAGTAGGTGTTATATAAATAAACTCCAGTGGTTCTCTATTAACTTTAAGATCATATATAAAATCCTCTGTCTTTTAATGCTTTTTACATCCTGATTCCTTCCTACCTTTTTTTAAATAAAAACATGCATTTATTAAATATATTTATTAAGCAGGGACTGTTAGAAATCTTATTTTATCCTTACAATAATCCTATGAGATGGGTGCTATTATTACCCCTATTTTATAATGAAGGGCACTTACTTTGCTGACATCTTCAAATTTGATTTCAGATTTGAACTCAGGTCTTCAAGACTCAAAGTCTATGCTCCACCCACTGTACCACCTAGCTTCCTCTCAACAGATACTTCTGGAAGACTTTTATGGTCTTCTCTCTGACTTGACTTCCTTCCACATATTCTGCAATTCAACGACACTGGCTATCTTGCTATTCCTCTCATGCCTTTTTACTGGCTGTCCCTTATTCTTGAAATATCATCCCTCCTCCACTCCCATTGGCTGGCTTCCCTGGCTGCCTTGAAAACTCAACTTAAATCCCTGATGCACAAGGCATTTCCTCCCACCTCAACCCCTCCATCTTGCTCACCAGTCCTTCCTCTGAGATAATCCTTAAATCATTCTGTCTATCTCTTGTTTGATGTAGTTGTCTGCATTTTGTATCTCCCATTAGACCGGGAGTTCCCTGAGGGCAGTGACTGTCTTTTGCCTTTCCTTGTATCCTCAGAACTTAGCACAGACCCTGGCATACAGTAGGTGCTTAACAAAATGCTTGTTGATTGACTGAGATGACCAGGTGTATGCCGGAGCCATTTCAAATCACGAGACTGTTAAATTTCCAGTACGAGCATTTACCCTTTGGAAATCAATAAACTGAACAAATCAGGGATTGGTTTATTGTTTTGCTGATTTAAGAAAGTGGTGGAGAAAATGTTTACAATGCAAACTAAACTTAAAAGTGTTTCCTGTCTGTGTCCCCCCTTTTCCCCACCCTTTCCCCTTGCTCAGAGCTGGTTGCTAAACATTTACTTGTACGTAACTCCCCTTATGCAGTTTAAAGACCAGGAGGGGAATAGAATAAATACATTTGGAGGAAATAAAGGGAATTAGAATTTATGTAGCATTTACTTTGTGCCAGGCACTGTGTTAAGTACTTTATAAATATTATGTCATTTGATCCTCATTTGGGAGGTAGGTGTTAGTATTATCCTCATTTTACAGATAAGGAAACAGAGGCAGACAGAGGTGAAGTGACTTATCCAGGGTCACACAACTAGTAAGTATCTGAGTCTGGATTTGAACCGTGCTACCTAGCTACTCTAACACATAAACAAATATGTGTGAGCAAATCTATCCACATCTCATTTAAAAATATATATTTTGTGGTGTCTCAAATGATAAACAAAGCACGTGATTTCAGGGTTTTAAGTTTATATCTGGAAAATGCCACCTGTCTGCATATTTTTTTCTATGGCAGAAAGCACTTACATAAGAGCATATGACTCAGGAATCCCAACCCCAAGTTCGGATTTCCCAACATCTATTCAGAGCTTTGTATATTCAGGCCAATTTCTGCTTCAGGCTTCAATTCTGAAACAACATTCTAACTGAAGGAAAGATGAACTCTGCAGCTCATCCAGGGATAGCACTGAAATAAAAGCCATCTTTTCCTCTACAAGGGCAGCACAGAGGGATAGGACAGATGAGAGAAAGGGCTTCAGGCCTTTTCCTCCCTTGCTGCAAAACACTGCTTCCCAGGCCCTGGTTAAATAACATGGGGTTTTCTTCTCTAATATCCTCTATTTTGCTCAAGCTGGCCCTGAAATCAAGGTAGTTTGTATTCACCCTGACTGAGTATTACAGATGGTAAGAATGCTCCTGGAATTGCCCAGGACCATTCTGAGATGAGGCAGTAGAAAAAGAACCATGAGTACATTTACTGATAATGTAGGCAGCTTCATTTTCCAGACACCACTAACCGTCTCATTAAAACAGCCAACTCCCACAAAGATTAATTTTGATTAGCCTGTTTTAAGGCTATATCAGTTAAAAAAAGCAAATTGTAATTAATAAATCATGATTGAAGGTTTTTTGTTATTTGTTTGTTTGTTTGTTTGTTTTTTTTACCAGTAAGTTTCAGTCTTAGAAAAAGATAGCTCAGGAACAAATGGCCCTCTAGTAGGTGACTGTTTGGCCCCAGGTAAACTTCACCTCAAATCTACGGTCAATAGTAGTAGATTAGGATTTCAGTCATATAGAAAACACCCTCAGCCAATATAAATTAGCAACTTCTCTGCTCTGAAGACAGCTATCTTGAATCAATTCTCCCATGATTGCCTCAAGGCCCTTCACTGTACTCATTGCCGTCCACTGGATGCTGTAGTTTATCAGTGTCCTTCTTAAACTGTGGTACATCACACTTCAGTTGAGGTCCCATGAGAACAGAGGACAGTGTGGATGGTACCTGGAAGCTAGCTAGTCTTAAAGCAGGGGGTTCTGAACCAGAGATCTACTAGCCACCAAGGGTTTCATGGAGAGATTTCAGGGATCCATGATCTCTATCATAATTTTAAAAAGTTAATAATTGTATTTTAATGTAATTGGTATCCTTTGCAATTGTATGTGTTTTATGATTTTAAAAATATTATTTTGAGGGGAGCAGCTAGGTGACACAGTGGATAGAGCACTGGCCCTGGATTCAGAAGGACCTCAGTTCAATTCCGACCTCAGACACATGAGACTTACTAGCTGTATGACCCTGGGCAAGTCACTTAACCCCCATTGCCCAACCAAAAACAAAACAAAACAAAACATTATTTTGAGAATCAGCCAGTCACTAAACATTTATTAAGCACCTACTATGTGCCAGGTACTATGCTAAGCCTTGGAGGTATTAAGCATTACATAGGCTTCACTAGACTCCAGTAAACAAATAAACAGAAAAAGATTAGAAACTTTTGTCTTGGAGAGTTACTCAGAATGCCAAAATGTTAAGCTCAGCATCATATGGCCAGTAAATGTCAGAGGTGATGCTTAATTAAACCCAGGTCTTTCTGGTTCTAAGGCAGCCTGTCTATCTCCTATGCCACACTGCTTCTCTGAATATTAATGCTATATTTAAAAGTATACAGTTAGGGGGATGTTGGTTTTCATTTTCCACCTTGGATGGTTACATGGCGTAGTGGATTGTGAGTCAGAAGACTTGGGTTCTAATCCTAGCACTCCACTAACTTGCTATATGATCTTGGCCAGAATCCCAGAATATCAGAGTTGGAACAATAGTCCTCAAAGGCCATCCAAGACAAACCATATTGGAGCAGCAATGACTTCTACTGCATACATGAGAAGCGATCAGTTATTTTTCACTAGAAGACCTTTAGGGAGGGAAGACCCATTACTTCCCAAAGTAGTTCATTCTACTTAGTCTCTCTACATCTCAGTTTACTCATTTATTTAATGAGGGAAGGATTTTCAACAAATGATCTCCAAGTTCTTCCTAAACTCTAATATGCTATGAAGATTGGAATCAAAGAATGTGAGAATTGGAAGGAATCCCAATGACCATCTAACTCAATCCATAACACCAAAGGAATTCCCACTATAAGATAACTGACAATTCATTATCCAGTCTTTGCTTGAACACCTCCAAGGAAAGGGTAAGACGCCAAATCTATAATGGGTCCTTCTACTTTTGGACAGCTCTAATTGTTAAAAGTTTTCTTTGACCTCAAGGCTAAATGAGCCCTTTTGTAACTTCCACCATAACTCCTGGTTCTGCTTTTGGAGCTAAATAGGAGGAATCTACTCCCTTCTCCATATGACTGAACTTTAGATCCTTGAACAGAACTTCAAATATTTGAAGACAGCTATCATGTCCTTCCTGAGTCTTTTCTTCCCCAGGCTAAAAATGTCCAATCTCTTCAACCAGTCTACATGTCTCATGGCTTCAAGGCCCTTCCATCTTCATTGCTCTCCACTGGGCACTGTAGTTTATCAGTGTCCTTCTTAAATTGTGGTACATTGTACTCCAGATAAGGTCCAGTGAGAGCAGAGGACAGTGGGCTATTACCTGGAAGCTAGGTGGAAAAAAAAAGGATTCAGCTGTTTTTGATTGATTTTCTCCCATCGACTGTTGTCCTCAGTAGCTTAGGACACACAGGAACACGTATGATCCCTGGTTCTTAACCAAAAAGTCCATGTAGAGGGAGAAAATGAAGGACAGTTCACAATCCCCACCCAGGATCCTGTATAATAAAGTAAGTAGATACTACAGGCCAAACGGTGGGAAACAACCATAATGTTTGCAAAGCAATAGGGAGAAACAAGTATGGCTGAAATGAGACAGTCTGTAGAGAGAGGTTACAAGATGCCTCATAATGATTTCATTTATCAAAAGTTTTGGTATACTGTTAAGGGCCTGATAGAAAGGCAGAGGAGGCAGTAGCAGATTCTATCCACTCCTCATTGTTTAAAGTTTGCCAACAAGCCAACTCTAAAGCTAGTTTACTATCAGCATGCAAAGACATTCTGCAAATACCAATATTATAACAACTATAATCAATTTTGATATAATGGCTTCATATGTGCAGAGAATTTTACTTATAGTCAATAACTGTTTCAGGGAGGTAGGTTCAGAGATTTTAGCTTGAATCATCAATCAATCATTGAATCCACAAGTATTTGTTAAGTGCTTACCACTAACAAGGCATTGTGCTAAATAGGAAAGATACAAAGAAAGGCAAAAACAATTCCTGATTTCAAGGAGCCTACATCCTAATGGGTGAGACAAACATGTTGTTGTAGTGTCCTTTGTTTTCAAAGGGGACCACTGACATCGTGGGGTGATGTCTTGACTCATGGGTGAATTGGATTCAAGTGAGGCACAAAGTCGTTGGCCTTACTTTTCCAGAGTCATCAAAGTCAATTGGCAAGACAGATGTCAAGATGGCTGTCAATGACTTGGGATGCAGATTGTGACCTTGGCATCTTAGTATCTGACTGAGCTCTAAGCATTCCACAGTGCCTGCTTCAGCCACCTTCGTGGCTGTTGAAACAAATTGTTCTCATCCAGCCATTCTGATCTACCCACATGAGTGGTGTAGATATCTTCCTGACTCACCTGTACCTCAGTCTGGTTTAGCCCAGTACTGAGATGGTTTACAGTTTACTGGGGTGTGGTCATATGCATGTTACAGTTTCTTGAAGCCACAAGTGATAGCTGGGTGAACCAGGTGGACACCAAAGACTTGGCAAGCCGTCATACCAGAAGTGCTAGTCTTCCTGAGCATCTCATACACCCCAGACAAACATACAAATGACTGGGTACATATAAGATATATGCAAAGTCACACTGACTCCCAGGAAGCCTAGAGAAAAGATGTCATTAATTGCTTAAATTCTTTGTGGTTGAAGAAGGTATGGTGGTACACAATCTACTACTTAAACTTGGATTCAGGCTGACTGGCAATGTCCTACAACTTCTGAAAAACTGTGTGGTACAGTGGAATGTACTCAGACACTTATTGTGTGTGTGAGACCTTGAGTACCAATTCCTCTGTAAAATGAGGAGGGTTAGACTAGGTGACCTGCGAAGGCCTTTCTAGTTCTGAATCTATGATCTTATATTTTGAACTATTGAAATAGCTTCTTCACTATTTGCCTTGCTTTTAGTCTTTCTCCTTTCTCCAATTTATTCTTTTTATTTTTTTATATTTTGTTTTTTTTCAATTACATATTAAAACAATTTTTAACATTCATTTTTTAAAAATTTAAATTCCAAATTCTCTCCCTCCCCTCTCCCCTCCTTGAGAAGGCAAGCAATTTGATATAGACCGTATCTGTGAAGTCATGCAAAACGTATTTCCACATTAGCCATGTTGCAAAAGAAAACACAGACCAAAACCCCCCCCCAAAACAAAACAAAACAAAAACCCAGCCTGAGAAAAATAAAATCTCCAATTCATTCTTCAAGCAGCTCTTTGGTCTAAACCAGGGGTGGAGAACCTGTAGCCTCGAGGTCATGTGTGACCAGCTAGGTCCTCAAGTGGGACCCTTTGACTGAATCCAAATGTCACAGAACAAATACCCTTAATAAAAGGATTTGTTCTGTAAAACTTGGACTAAACAGGTCTAAACAGTCACAACTTCCCTCAAACATCTTTGCCCGATCTCTATTTCCTACTGTGTTATGCAGCTTCATTCAAGTGCTTGGTTTTTGTCAGCTTGCTGTCTGTCTGGTCCCCACCTCCTTAGAGAAAATGCTTATGTGTCTGGGGAAAAGGTTGTTTTAAGTTGGGTTCTGAAGACCCAGGGAGGACTGGATTTGAAGCATTGGTTTAACAATGAAGTGTTGAATAACAGAATGATACAATAAATAAGTAACAGACTCTGAATGGAAAAAGCCCAGGGTAGGTAATTATCATTAGAGAGCATGGTACTCATCTCCTTAAAAAAAATAGTAGAATGTAAGCTCATTAAAGGTAGGAGTATTTCATTTTTTATTTTTGTACTCTCAATACTTAGCATAGCACCTGACATCCAGTAAGTGCTTAATAAATGCTTATTTAATTGAAGTGGGAAAAGACACTGATTTTTTTAAAATTATAGACAGTAATTATCAACAAAAAAACTCAATTTAAAATATGTAAATAACATGCATTTATTCTGTGCCTCTCTTTAAGGCCTCTGCAAAATCCTGCCACCCTCAGCACAGTTTCCCTCCCTTCTTTTTGCCTTTTCACAATACATTTAGAGTGGATGTATCTGCTGAATCCATACTGCATCACCTCCTATAGGTCTTCCCTATTTCCTTGTCTGTTTCATATTTATCATTCTAAGAATAGATAAAAAAGGCAAAAGCCAGGCTCAAACTTCGACGGAGACACAGAAGGGTTGGCATTATTCAGGGTTTAGCAGAGAGTAGAAGCTGTCACCCCCAATGATGCTGACTTGTTACGTTCAAGAAAGAAGTCTTAAATTGCAGGTTGCACACCCTTCAGCCTTCATATGCTCTATTATAAGTTGGAGTATCACAAAAGCAAGGCCGGTTTTAACAATGTGATGCTGTATAATTTACCTTCATTAGAGCAGATATTAAAATATGTTTATCAGCAATCTCTCACTGGCTCTACAAAACATGAAAATGACATACCCATTATTTGAAATCCCTTCAGCTTACCAAAACTCCCCTCTTCTCCTCTTTGCTCGTCCCCTCCCTCCCCATAACCCACCAGGACTGTTCTACTTTATAGGTGAAGAATCAATAAAAGAGGGTAGTTTAAATCACTGCCATTTTGAGTTATAAAAGGGCCAAAGGCATCTGAGAACACAAATGCTGCTGTTTTATCTGCCTTCATAAATTGAAACTGGTTTGACCACTTTCTGAGTAAATATTATTTTTTTCAAAAATAAAAAGGGCCCAGGAATTATTTCTGGTCTATTACCAAGAGGCAGAGGGCATGAATTGATTTTCTTGCAGTAGGCAGGATGGAAAGACTGACTGGAGATTCACATTCAAACTGACAAGAGCCTTTTTCATTCCAAAAGGCACTAGGGGGCAGAGATGTCACAAAAACTCTCAAATGTCAATAAGGACATAGGAAAAAGGAAGCAACCCCTGGCTCAGGGCTCTGTCTCTTTGCCATGAACCGACACAATGGGACTCATTTAATGGATTTAATGAATTTCAGAACTCTCTTGGGCCACCAAAGACAGCCTCATTAGCATTTATGTGGATTTAAGGAGCACACAGGAGCCCAAAGGGTGAGTTTTTTCTGTTCTTCGTTCTCTAATGGTTCAAGGTAAATGCACTAGGATTGAAACTCCCCCAGCTTCTTTGAAGACGTGGGGGGCTATGGGTGAGGAACACTGCATATCATGTCAGACTTTATATATTGATCAATTCAACTGTTTCCCATATTCCCTCTTTTTTTTTTTTTTTTTTTTTAGCTTTTAAAATAAGAGATGGCTCTCTGGGAGAGGGAAGGATGAGGAATTCATCGGGAAAAGTAGGTAATGTTAAAATAGAAGTTGTCAATAAAATTTTTTTGCAAAAACGTGTGCTAAGGCTTGGGGTAGCAAGGCATTGAAAGGAACATGGGCCCATCGACTCTACAAGGGAATGGTGTTATTTTCCTGAAACTCATTCAATAGTAGATAGACATTAAGCACCTACTATGTGCAAGACACTGTGCTGAATATTGTGAATAGAGAGATTAAAAAACCCAAAACAACCCTTAGCATTATAACTACCTTCCAGAAATTTATAATTTAGTGGAAGGAGCTTGGTAGACTGTCGGTAGTGGGTTTAAGCCAAACCACATGAACACAGTGGGCCAGGTTGGTGATGGGCAGTGGTGGGCTTAGATGTCTATCTTTTCAACAACCCAGCTTCCTCAGGCAAATCCTTGCAACAGTGCTGTGAGGAGGGAAGAGTAACTATTATTATTCCAGAGGAAAAATGTGTGTGTGCTTCCAATGTGTGTATTCCAGGGCTGGAGTCAGACTTCAGAATGAAGAGGTGGGACATGGTAGAAGTCCTGAGGGTGGACTGTCGTTTGTCTTTCATTCTAGAAGGGGACCATGACCTCAGGGAGGTGATGCCATAACATGCAAGTGAATAGGAGTTAAATGAGGGAGGGCTGTGCGAAGAATGACAGCAACTCCTTATCTGGCTCATTACTATGCACCATTAGTAATGATAGCAACACCTAATTTGAAGATCTAAGACTAAAGCTCAGGTTTCCTTTCCCACCCATTGTCCCTTCTACAAGACCACATTGCCCTTTTGGAGATATAATCTCTATAGGACTTGAAACGGTGGAGATTCAAATATTTGTTCAAAGAGTGAATGAACGATTAAGCTAACAGATTATCTAGCTCCCCCCGATATCCAGATCTCTCCTACCTTTCTCAGTGTCCCAAGGACTCTCTGTCTGACAGTGGGAGAAGGGCAGAAACCTAAAGGGTTCTCATTAGATCAGTCATATCACTGACACTGATTTCTATGCTGATTTCTCCTAGGCTTGGGAGCCTCTACTCCAGTCTAAGTTCCTATTTGTGTTTCCCTTCTTTGGAGCCTGAAATTCCTTTTCTGGTTCCTCACCTGGCCCAGCTATGGATTTGGCTCTTATTTGCATATTGATTTGGCCCCCAGAATGGGGTATTCTGACTCAGATCATTGCTTAAATAATTGGCATATGACAAATCTCTATGAAGGATGCTGAAAAAAATCCTTTTTATTCCAGATCAAGAGCACAGACTGTGGAGTAAAAGGCCCTGAGTTCAAATCCTGACTGACATTTTACTACTTGTGAGACCTTGGGCAAGTCATTTAATATCCTTGGGCCTCTGTTTCCTCATGTGTAAAGTTAAAAGTGCTGGACTAGTTGATGCTTGAGGGTTCTTAGATCTCGACAGCTATGATCTTCAATTCTGGCCCTGAGAAAGAGTTTTCTTTTTAAACCACTGACTCCTTGGGCTTCTTTGTTAAAGCTGCTCTTTTCCAAGATGTATAAGTAACTGAAACAAACATATAGGAATAAGAGCTATTCCTCAATAGATAAGCATTCATAGAATATGAAGAGATTATTTTCAAAGGAGGAAATTCAAGCTGTCGACAGCAATATGGAAAAAAATGCTCTAAATCACTATTAGAGAAACAAAATTTAAAAGAGCTCTGAGGCTTTGCCTTATAATTGTCGGATGTGCAAGGATGACAAAAAGGGAAAATAACAATTATTGGAGGGACTGGTAGGAAGACTGAGGGAGGACTGGTATATTGGTTCACTGTTGGTGGAGCTGTGAAATAGCTCAGTCATTCTGGAAGGCAAACTATGACAAAAAGTCCCAAAATTCTGCATGTTTTTTGACTTAGTGATAGCACTACTAAACCTATACCTATAGGAGGTCAAAGAAAGAGGGAAAAAAGACTCATATGAATAACGACAACAACAACAACAAAACTAGCATTTATATATTGCTTTAAGGATTACAAAAGTTGTTTTTCCTTGCAATGTTGTTGCTAATGTAGAAACTGTTCTCTTGCTTCTGCTCATTTCACTCTGCACCAACTCATACCAGTCTTTCTAAGCTTCTCTGTAATAGTCACTTTTATCACTTCTTATAACTCAACAATATTCTGCTACACTCATATGCCGAAATATATTCATCCACCCTCCAACTGATGGACAACCCTTCTACTTTTGTTCCCAGTTATTTACTACAACAACAAGAGTTGCTGTAAGTATTTTTGTAGGTGGCTACATTGCACAATGCAACTAGGTGGTACAGAGGATAGAGTGCCAGACCTGGAGTCAAGAAGACTCATCTTCCTGAATTCAAATCCAGTCTCAGACTTTGAAACACTCAATAGCTCTCCATCAATGCAAGGCCAAATGACTTGAGAAGCAGAATGAGACATGCATTATAAAGTATGGCCAATGTGCTTTTCCTTGCCTCTTTTTATTAGTTACCAGGATTGTATTTTTCTTTTTCTTTTTTATTTAGTGATGGAGGAGGAAAGAGAAGCTAGCATTAGAACTGCCCCCTCCAAAAAAAAAGAAGAAAAGATGGTCATAAAAGGAGTAATTGCACAGAAGGAAGTTTAGAACGAAACACAAGCAGTATAACTTTGAATGTAACACACTGAACTTACAGGGTTTTAAAGAAAGCAAGTTGTACTTAATAGAGACGTGCATTTTCATATATGCATATATAAAATTTCTATTCTATTTTGTATGTGAGAATGTTTTCTTTCTATTTCCTTATCCCTCCCTCCTTCTCTGTCTCTCTCTTTTTCTCTTTCCCCTCCCTTTTCTCTGTTCTCTCCTTTCTCTCTCACTCACTCTCTCTTTCTCTTTCTCTCTGTCTCTGTTCCACCATCCAATCCATGTCTCCTCTTTTTGATGTTTATTAAATTTCAGACTTAAAACAAAATCCATATAATATACCACCACTCATAAGAGAGAAGATAAATATGAGAGAATACTGTATTTCTTTTGATGCTGTACAACTTCAAGTGCTATGCTTTTGACTGGGTGATTACAATGGAGTCTCCTGAGCAGGGAAATGGATTGAATAGGAGAATGATACATAGAGAATCATGAGACTGAAAACTAGAAAGCATCCTAGAATTTCTTCTCTAATCCAATCCCCATATTTTATTCATGAGAAAAATGAGACCCAGAGGTTAGATTTAGTGAAGTGTCTAAGGTCATAGACGTGGCAAACAGTAAAATCAGGATTCAAAAACAAGTCATCTCCATGTCCAGTATTCTTTCTACTGCACATTCCTGTTTCTCTAAGCCAATCAGTTATTCTGGACTTAAGTGCTTTGCAGGAAGTGATGTTGTTCATTTGTCTGAGTCATGTTTGACTCTTTGTGACCCCATTTGGGGTTTTCTTAAAGATAATGGAGTGGTTTGCATTTCCTTCTCCACTGCAGAAGGTAGACAATTGTTTTTATATATATACATACATATATATATATATACATATGTGTATATATGTCTATGAATAGAAGGAGGAAATTAACATTTGCTCTTCTCTTTATTTCAACAGTTGAGGGGAAGGCCAGAGACAAGCATAGGCAGGCTAGCAAGTCATATACATTAATTAAATGAAGGAGAAAGTGAGAGAGGATGTCTATGTGTGTATGGGAGGAAATGGTTGGCATGTCACTTACTTCAGATCATCTGGCAGATAGTTAAGAAGACCAAGGATGGGATTCCAAATTCAATCTGCATATGGTTCCTAACAAGGAAAGTCTCACCAATATCTCAAAGCCTTGATTCCTTGGTGGATTCCTAAAAGACTATGGCTAACCGTTCTCTCTCAGTAGAAACTCAATCCTATGTTTATCCTTTAGCAAGAGAAGGACAGGAAACTCAACTGTTTTGGTCTCTGGTAGGAGATTACTCATGTTACCACTTTGTATTTATGTGGATCAGGGGTTCTTAATCTGGAGCTAATGAACTTTAAAAAAAATCTTGATAACTATATTAAAAGATAATTAATTTCCCTTGTAATTTTCATATTTTATTGTATATATTTTAAAACCTTATTCCAAAAAGGAATCCACAGGCTTCACTAGACTGCCAAAGGAGTTCATGATACTAAAAAAAAATTAAGAAATAATGCTCCAGACAGACAATTAACTCATAGGACAGTTAAGTGTCAGAGAGTTTAGATCTGTTTTTGTTTTGGTAAGTGGATCATAGCTAAGTAGATAGAGAGAGAATTAGTCTTAAAGTTGGGAGGAACTGAGTTTAAGTTCCTCCTTTGACATGTACTGGCTCTGTGACCCTGGGCAAGTCACTTAACCATCTTCAGGACTCTAGGCAATGCTGATTTGATTTGGAAGAGGAACCTCCTTCATCTGGAAGATCCCCATATCAATGAAATCACAGGTCCCCCAGTCCCTATCCCCTATCTGTGTTGGTAAAGAATTGTTTTCATGTTCAGCTAACCTCTCTGCAGGAAAAGGAGGCAAGCATCCAACCATGACTAATGTGGGAGCTAATTCTACATTAAATCATGGTAGAATGAGGGAGGCAAAGTGACAGCTGTTTAATTAAACTTTCAGTTCGATTAGATGGAGCTACCAGGAGAAATCTGTGGAGCCTAAGGTCATGAGAATAGCCCTTTTTGCAGGCAGAAATGTTTTGTATAGCTTGGCCTTGGACCCAATTGAGAACTAGTCAGTGACTAACTCTCGGTAGAATTTGTGGAATATTCATTTGTTTAAATTATGAAGCCACACACTTAAGAAATCCACATTGATGTGGATACTAATTATCTGTAACTTGTTTGAAATAATTTTAAAAAAATCTTTGTTTCCCTGAATAAATACATTTCTGACAAATCATTTTTCTTTCTTTTCTTTTCTTTTTTTTTTTTAAGGCCAAAGAAAGAGTGTGAGGTCTCAGCACAATACTTCCCATGAGCTTGAGACATTAAAACCATTTGAAGTAAGTAAATAATATTAAGCTTTATTTGCAGAGTTACAAGAATAGACACACTTAATATGGTGCTTTGAGAGCCCTGGGTGACATGGAGATAGATAGAGGGCTGGCACTTGAGTCAGGAAAACCTGGGTGCATGTCCTGACTCTGCCACATACTGGTTATATGTGACCCTAGGCTAGTCACTTGATTTTTTAATGCACTGGGCAATTCTCTAAGACTGGTGTATCTTAGACACTAAGTGATGGATAGGTTGTTGATCCTCCTTAATGGAGAGAATTTATACATTGGATCTTTCATTTACTGATGAAATCATAGGTATGAAGTAAAACAAAAAATAAATGATGCTTTATATATTTATTCAAAGGATCATAGATTTAGGAATGGAAATGATGTTAGAGATTATAGAGTCCATGTAAAGTCATTTTACAGAAGAGGAAACAGGCCAAGAGAGATTAAGTGATTAACTCAGAATTATCAATCTAGTAAGTATCCGAGGCAGGATTTGAACTCAGGTTGTCTTGACTCCAAGAGCGGCACTCGATACACTACCCCACAATGATGATTTACACATCAGACTCACGAAGCAGAGGCTATAGGTGTTACTATTATTATCACTTAATGGATAAGGACACTAATGTTTAGAAAATAAATGAAAAACCATTTCAGAGCCATTTAGGTGCCAAGAGCTGTGGAAAGTTCTGGGGATACAAATGAAAAAGCAGAGACATTCCCTACCCTCAAAAAACTTACATTGGGGGTAGGGCAGAGGCACGTGGGGCTAAGAAGAGGTGCTTTTAGTTTAGTTTTAGCTTTTAGATTTGGAAATCTTCAGAGTTGCTGATTAGAAACATTAGGGAGTAGACTGACACACTCTTTACACTAGCAACAGTGGTATTGATTTGGTATTGGGAAGTTTAAGTTATTTGTGCCAGAGAGAAGAAATATAAAATCAATACAATGGATAGGCCATTGGACTTGTAGTCAGAAAGACCTGAGTTTGACTCCTGCCTCAGAAAATTCTTAACTATGTAGCCCTGAGCAAGTTACCTAACCTCTCTCAGACTTAGTTTTCTCATCTATAAAATGGGGATAATAATAGTACCTACCTCTCAGGGTTATTGTGGGGAATCAAATGAGATTATATACACACATATGTGTATATATATGTGTGTGTGTGTATACATGTGTATTTAGATCTAGATCTCTCTCTATGTATATCTATATACATCTACCTACCTATAATTTGTCTATCTATTCATCCATCCATCCATCCACCCATCCATCCATCTATCTATCTATCTGTCTGTCTGTCTATCTATCTATCTATATCTCTATATAAAGCATTTGTAAATCTTAAAGCACTATATGTATGCTGGCTATAATGAAATCGAGGTCTCTCTTGACTCCAAATTGCACCATTTCAATCTAGCTTCCAGTATATAAAACCCTTGACAGTTTGTGACAATTCACCTGTGTATTTGACTTTAAGGTTTCGACCTATAATAACCGTGTGAGGTAGGTAGCCCAAGTGTTATCATGATCATTCTGCTGATGAGACTGAAAGTTTAAGTGATATAGAATTAAGAAGCATCCAAGCCTGGGCCCCAAACCCCAAAGTTGCTGATTCCCAGGCTCGCACTTTTCCTGCTACATCACAGCTATGTCTCAGGGAGAAGCCCTTTGTTCTGAGAAGGCATCAAGTTGATGCCACTTGTAGAAAATGATGATGAGCTTTCCATCTAGCTAGTTTAGCTGTTGGGAAAGCATTTCCAATTGTGTGCCAGTTTGAGGGGGGAGCAAAACACATCAGTGGTAGAGCATCAGTGGAACAGTTTCTGAGGTTGAAAACGGGATGGATGGTGTTTTTTGGAGCTGTGGTACAATTCTGCGATTACTCTATCATCAGGCACTGATTAGTACGGACATAACAGCCAAGCAGTTACAAGAGGAAAATGGGAGAAAGTGGAAACAGGCACAGAGTCTGGGCTAATTTACAACTGCATATAAATGGCTCAAAGACAGCAGTCTCCGCAGTGCTAGTTTCCAGGCATTTCAAATTAAAATGATGCACAGGAACTCACTGAGCCACAGCCGATTGTGAAGCTGATTGCTGAGGGTACTTGAAAAGATGGCTACAGATTTGAGGTATATTAAGCCTGGTGTAATGGCATCTGATTAACAAGCTGATTTTGTTAGGTTGGATTCAGCTATCTGTATGATCCTGTGATTAAGAATAAATCACACACGTACACACACGCACACATGAAGTATGGCGGAGTATTGTTGAAATTTACTGTTAAAATTCCACATACTGATGCAATTTCAGCTGTAGCCAGGCCAAGTACAGAGATTCAGCTGTGTGCTTCTTAGCATGCCCTTTAACTCATTAGCAGAGTGGCAGAATCCCCTATATCAGGGCTTCGCTCTGATTGGCTCTATTTAATCACATATAGAATAGATGCAATGTGTCATCTACCCCCTTCCTTTAAAGCCCTTTATTGCTCTATCTCATAATTATTTTTTTAAATAATATTTTAAAATTTAATTTAATTTATTTTTTGGTTACATTTTAAGTTTTGAACTGTCTCCTTCCTTTCCTTCCCTCTCCATGCTAGAGAAAGCCACTATTTAAAACACACACACACACATACACACAATCACACTATGCATACTTCTATAGTTCTCTCTCTGGAGGTGGATAGCATCTTCCTTCATAGGTCCTTTGTAGCTGATTGGAGTATTTATAACACTCAGAATAACTTAGCTGTTCACAGTTATTCTTCAAACAATGTTGCTGTTACTGTATACAACATTCTCTTGGTTCTGTTCACTTCACTCTTCATTATTTCATACAAGTCTTTCCATGTTTTTCTAAAATCAACCTGTTCATCATTTCTTAAAGCACACCCATAATTCATTTTTAGCAATTAATGGGGACAGAGACTGGGCATAATTTTGTGGCGGAAGTGGGAAAACCCCCTAGCATTTTCATAGACAGAATCTGAGAGCTGGAAGGGACCTCAGGGGTCATCTGTAGGCCAACAATCTCAACAGGAATATTTTCTAAAATATAATAATAGCTAACATTTATACAGCAATTTTAGGTTTGTATAAATATGATCTCATTTGATCCTCATAACCCTGTGAAATTGGTACAGTTTTTAACTCCCATTTTACAGATGAGGAAATTCAGAGACTTGTCTGGGATCATATAGCTAGTGTCTTAGGCAGAATTTGAACTCAGGTCTTCTTATTCCAGATTCGGTGGAATCTGGAATTCTTTTGATGACTTATTTTAAGTGTATCCTTGCCCTGAAGACTTACAGTACGAGGGATTGTGGAGAGGACTCACTCTGCACCCAAGCAATCTATTTCCACTTCTGGCCAGCTTTAATTGTTAGGAAGTTTATCCTTCTTTCAAGTGGAAATCTTCCTCCTATAATTTCCACCCATTGTTTCTGGTTCTGCTCTTTGAGGCCAAAGAAAATAAATCTCATCATTTTGACGAATGACATGCTTTAAAATATTCGAAGCCAGCTGTCACCTGAATTTCCTCTTCTTCAGGTTAATGATCTTAGTTAACAGGATCTCAAAGAACTGGAGCTGGTTTCTTCAACCAACCTATCAAATGGCATTTATTAAGCACCTACTGTTTGCCAGGCCCTATGCTAGGCTCTGGGGAATAAAAAACCAAAGAATAAAACAGTTTCGGCATGCAAAAGGAATTTACATTCCAACAGGAGAGACCACATAAACATATAGAGGTATGTAAGTGTATACAGAATTATACAAAAGGAATACAAGGTTGTTTTGAGAGGGAGTGCACCAGTAGGCGGGGGAAGCAGGCAAGGGAGATTTTGAATGTCCATTGCTATCCTGGTCAGCCCTCTCTGGACATTCTCTAGCTTGTCAATTTCATTCCTACAATATGGCACCCTGCCCTGAACAGAGTTCTTCAGCTCTGGTCTGACCAGAGCAGAGCACAGTACCATGACCACCTCCCTCATTCTGGACAGTGACTCTAATTCACGACAACATGAACAATGCGTTAGATTTCTTTGTCGCCGCATCATGCTGTTGATACACAGTGAGCTTGCGGTCCCCCAAGGAGGGAAGGAAACAAGCATCGTTAAGTGCCTATTATGTGCCAGACACTGTATTAAACTCTTCACAAACATTATAGTATTTTAACCTCACAATAGCTCTGGAAGACAGGTGTTATTATTATCATCCCTATTTTATGGTTGAGGAAACGGAGGCTATCACACAGCTAGAAGTGTCTGAGACTGGATTTAAACTCAGGTTTTCCTGACACCAGACTCAGCACTCTATCCATTGAGCTACCTAGTGCCACTAAGACCCCAAGATCTTTTTCACAAGTCCTGAGTCCCCAGCTTTTACGTTTGGAGTTGATTTTGAATCTAAGTATAAGTGTATACATTTCCCCACTGAATTTCTCTCCTTTTTTCCCCCTTCTCCTATTGTTTTCTTCTGATGTATCATGATGACCTAGAGGAAACTGGTTTCTTGAAGGGTGTGCCAACACAGGAAATACTCTTTCTATCAAATGTGGGCCTGCCGATGGATGGAATGTATCATTTAAGTACCAGCACAGGTGAGGTCAGAGACACCCATCACCAGTTTGCTCATAGCATGAACAACTTGGTGCCAAAAACTTTTGAAGACCATATGTCACATCAGAGCTCAATCACAGGCTTACGTATGACCTCAGAGGTGATCTAGTCCAACACCCTTTGATTTATAGATGAGGCAAATGGGGCCCAAGGAGATAAAGAGACTTTCTGTGAACATCAGATTTAGGATTTGAACCCATGTCTTCTGACTCCAAAGGGATCTTTCCTGTGTACCTCAATAAGTTGGGAGAGGGATTACTTATGTACACAAAAGCCAGGAAAAACTGGAGTATAAACTGTATCTCATTAGATCCATCCCATTGTATATATTTATATCTATATCTACACATATATATGTAGCTATTATTTGTGTATGTACATATTATATCTATGTGTATGTATATATTACATATGTAATTATTATATATGTATATACACATATGTATGTATATACATATATATATATTTACTAGCTCTGTGTTTCATGTGCATTTTATGACTGTGAAGAACACTGTGGACTAGGAGAACATGGGTTTGAATCCCCTTCTTGCTCTTCACTAGCTGTCAGACTTAACCTCTCAGTTCCTCAGTTTTCCCCTCTGTAAAATGAGGTGCTTGGAGTCAATGGCCTCTCAGGTCCCTTTAAGCTCAAAATCTTTTATCCTATAGCATTGATTCTGTAGGTCTGACCATTCAGTCAAGCCCAAATCTACCTTACTGTCTTCTAGCTCAGAGGTGTCATACACGCAGACCTCTGCCCATATTGTGAACACTCTTCAAGGCAGTCCAAACCATATTAAAATGTAACTGGGAAATATTTAATGAAATAAATAAAAATACAATAAAACATAGCTAATGTTAATATGTGGTTTTCTAAATATGTGGCATTCAGGGGCCCATTTTTATGATTTTGTTGCTGTTGTTGTTCAGTTATTTCAACTCTTCCTGACCCCATTTGGGGTTTTCTTGGCAAAGATACTGAAGTGGTTTGCCATTTCCTTTGCTAGCTCGTTTGACAGATAAGGAAACTGAGGCAAATGGGATTAAGTGATGTACCCAGGGTCACACAGCTAATAAATGCCTGAGGCCAGATTTGAACTCAGGAAGATAAGTCTTCCTGATTCCAGGTCTGGCTTTCTATCCACTACACCACCTAGCTGCCCCTTGTCTGGTTTAGTGGTATACTTTTCTATTTGAATTTGGTACCATTGTTCTAGGTTACACTTAGAACACTTTATCCATAAGAAGATCATGAGAGACTTTGTTAAATACCTTGCAAGAAACCAACTATACTATCTCTACAAGATTTGAATAGGTATAGTATAGGTTATTCATTCCAATGGTCTACTAGTAATGTGGGGGAGAACAAAAGGATTTTTATCCTCATGATACGTTTTTTTTTAAATCACGCACCCAGGGCTAGAATGAATCTCAGAGGTTGTTTTTCTCGCCAACTCTTTCATGTTATAGAGAAAGAAAGAGACTCCGGGAGGTTATAGGATCACAGAACTTAGAAGCCATCTCGTCCAATCTCCTCATTTTACAGAAGAAAAAAGAAATCCGGGAAAGTTACAGGATCATAGCCTTAGTTCTAGAAAAGACCTCAGAAGTCACCTAGTCCAATCTCATCATTTGACTGAGGCCCAAGGAGAAAAAAATGATTTGACCAAGGGCCCCCAGGTAGGAAAGGTCAGAGTGATGACCACTTCGGCACAATCCAGGTGCCTTTACTGCTAGTCTGATATTTCCACCACCCCCCACCATACCCCTAACATTGACAACTAGGTCTCCGTTGTAAAGTAATGGTTAAGTGTTTTTTTTCCATCTTTAATGTTGTATACATGACTACCTATGTCTGTGCATTTAGTTCTGAAGAAAAGGAGGACTCAGTGTTCCTAGAACAGAATGTTCTCAGAGTACTCCTCATTAATTACAGTCCTAGTTTATCATCTCCATTTTAATTAGTTACCCCCTCATTCCTGACCCTTTATTTAAAAAGGAACTCTTTGTTTTTAATCCCTCACCTAATTTTAAACACATAAATCAGGGGAATGTTGGAATAATGACTTGCCCAGCTTTACAAAGAGCTGCAGAAATCAACGTCAGCATAGGGAGTCTTCAGACATCAATGCCATACTGGATGTCTAGCTTTCAGTATCTTTGATGTGAGCACACTCGGCCCACATGTGCTGGGGCAGGGACAACCGACAACCACAGCAAGAAACTCCTTTGATGTACAAGGTCAAGATGGTGTCACAAAAGTTCAAGTATCAGAAGGGAAGGAAGTGTCCTTCATTTGCAATTGGAAGTTAATGGACACAACTTCCTTCTAAAAGAGAGAGAGAGTTTTTTATAATTTGCACTGTGGGTGGTCACTTGTAAACATTAATTTCATTTCCAAGGAGCTAAAAAAACTCACTTTTAAAAAGTTAATATTTCACATGATTTTATGCATCTCTATATGGGGCACAGAAAAAGCAGGGATGCAATACTTGTTTTACCTGAGTTAGTTTGAACAAATCACTTACCCTCTCTGGGACTCAGTTTTATTGAGGATTCCTTCCCTTCAAAAGGAAGAAATTGGAATTAATGACCTCTAAATTCCCTTCAAACTCTAAGTCTACGATACAATGATTTTAAATCTCTCTGAGCCTTAGCTTCCCCATCTGTAAAATGAGGGGATTGGACTAGGTGATCTCTAAGGT